>NW_027632708.1:222489-466176 GCF_902686455.1 Sciurus vulgaris | reverse complement strand
CAGTTTCTAAGCAAAGCAAGGGAGTCTTGCTAAAGCCATTTTGAGACTTCACCAACAGTGGGACAGAGTTTTAGTAGTAAAGTTTATAAATTCTAATAGTTGTGCTTGTCTAACTGAACTATCGCTCTTCCTATGCAGATCTCTAAGGACAGACACATAATGATCCCTTTCTTTGGATCCTATATTTCCCATATTTTATACCTGACTCTGACTCACTCCCCTGATCTTCCTACCTTTGAGGAATTTTTTGACTTATAAGATGCACCTCCAGGAGTGTCCCCTATTCTAATGGCTGAAGAAAGTTACCCTGTGTCTGGATCCATATGGGCCACCAACTGTCTTAACCAGTGCAACCAAACTCCCTGGTCCAGCCAGGGGTGAGGGGGATTGGAAAATATTCACAGACACAGACCTTGAAGATTAAGCTGGGATCAGGTGGAGCTCTGCCCTCTGATGGAGATGCAGATCTAAAGAGTTATGCCAGCAATCTTTCTTTATATATATCTCATTATCAAGTTAAAGTCTATGCAACCATTATTCTTGTATTCAAGAAAGTTTCAGAAACTAGGACATCCTATGTTGCTTTTCTGTAGTTGCAAGACAGAGTTTCAAAGTGCAATGTTAGGAGATTTGTGTAGCTCTCAAGAAATTCCATTGTTAAAAATTACTATAAGGTAGGCAGGAACTGGAGAAGTGGAGCTGGTGAAACATTGTTGTTGCCTAGCAAAAGAATTCCTTCCTTCCCAGGAGCTGTGTGCCTGAGATGAAGGTCAGAGCTGATGAGATTCTTGCATAGAGCCCTGCTCATAAAGGGTATTGTGAAAGCAGCAAAGCATCCTCTGCCCTTTCACAGAAACATTCCAAAGCACCAGGCATTCCACAGCCATGAGGTCATCAGGGACCCTCAATCTCAATCACTGCTCTACCATCCTCTGTCACCACTCTCCACACTCTGGTTCACAGAAGACAGAAAATATCAGGAGACACCCCTAGTCTTCCTTCTGCCTCACAGATTGGATACAAGGTTACACTTCTCTGGAAACACCTCCCCAAATTTTAAGGAACAAATCCTAGGTTTATTCTGCACCTGAGTCTTGGCTTTATTATCAGCAAGGGAATGAAAAAATCATCAGAAGAAAACCAAAAATTATTACCCTATCTTATAGAAAAACTTGTTTTACAAAATTGGAGGAAAATGTTCAAACTGTGCTATTTATAAGTTTCCTGAGTATCATGTTCAAAATGATATATTCCCCCCCTTTTTTTTTCCTGCCTGCCTAATAGCCTATGTAATGAAAGCTCCATCAGCTAATGCCAAAACTGAGTCAAAAGCAGATGCAATATGATGTCACTTTTAAATCAAATTTGCTGTAGGATTTAAAAGATTGATTTCTCTTTTTCTATACTCTGAAATTCTGTTCTTTGAGTTAGTTCCACATTAAGAGCTAAAGAAAAGAATGAGAAAGAAAGAAAGAAAGAAAGAAAGAAAGAAAGAAAGAAAGAAAGAAAGAAAGAAAGAAAGAAAGAAAGAAAGAAAGAAATCAAGATTGACCAGGTGCACCAGGCCTGAGAATGTCGAAGAATTCACTAATTTTCATGCATTTTTTATTCTTTCCAGATATTCACAGTAAGGAAAAATTAAAAGGATCTGATATGTACATATTGTCCTTGCAAAGAGTCTCTTGAGGACTTCATGTTCTCCCATAATTTTTTCATATCTGAGCTGAGTCTAATCTGATCCAGTTGTGTAACATTTCATGTTGTGTCATGTTTCAAAGCCTCTGTCTTCTTCTGAGCTTCAGAGTATTTTTGTGAATTCAGCTTTCGTGCTGCATCAGTTGGTATTGTTTTGTACCTTGAGTTTCTTGCCTAATGTTTTCTTCTACTGTTTTTATTCAGAGTCAAATTATTCAAAAGTTAGCTCATTAATACACTGGAAAAGCAGAGATTCCTTTTGAAAAGACCTAAGGATGTAGAATATATAAGGGTGAAAATGAGAGTAAATCTTCCACTTTGGAGTAACCTACATGAACCTTTGATTTTAGTATTCCCCATGGCTGGTAGATTCTACACTTTATGTCTCCAACTGCACAGGTCCTATGCATGTTATATAAAAATTTGTGACAGGCTTTATTTTAATTTCTCAGTGGTTATATATGATATTCTGTGCAATAAACATCAAAGTTATTTTGTTTCATAACTGGCTATCTAAAACTATGAATTCTTCGTTTATATCAATTTTGTACATATGTGTGCATACCTGTTTATTGTATGTTGTATCTACATATATGCTTTTGTCTCTATATTATGTATATGGTGCCAAATATATATGGTAACATATATATATATATATAATAAGCATTAATAAATTTACAATAAAATGGACCCAAATGCCTTTCTGTTCACATGAGTAAAACTGGCTAAATACATAAAAATAAGAATGTTTTTAAATTTACTTAACTATTCTTTTCTCTAAGTGATCAAGCAATCAACATAGTGTTGATATCTCTAAAATGATTAAAGCATAATATCTATTTCTTATAGAATGTGCCTTCAGCATAAAATAAAGACTTAAAATGTTAGGTAGTTTGATCTAAAATCTTGGATGTCAAGGATACCATAAGTTAAAATTAGAAGAATTAGATTTAACAGAAATAAAATAAGCATTTATAAAAGTCCATGTTAAGGAGAAAAGTCAATACCAATGAATCTACCATGATGAATCAATATTAATGAATCTGACCTATCAAGTTAATATCAACAAATCTATATTGCAAATCAATATCAATGCATCTACACTGATGTGTTGATTTTGATTAATCTACAATGAAGGTTTGATGTCAATGAATAAACCCAGAATAAAAATTGATGAATCTATACATTGTGTTGATATGGATGAATCTTCTACAATGAGTCAATATTGATGATTCTAAATCAACAGGTAGATACTGACAAATATACCTGGAAGAGTAAAGATTAACACATACAGCCCAATGAATTGATATATTGATGAATCCATATCAATAAATCAATATTGATGAATCTACCCCTCCAAGTTGGTATCTACAAATCTACACCATTGAATCAATATTGACAAATCAAACAAGTCAAGTTTTATCATCAAATCTCCATAGGTTGATATTGATGAATCTAACGTGATGAGTTGGTATCAATGAATCTACACCAAAGTATTGATATCAATGAATCTACATCAAACCATTGATATTGATGGATCTATTCTGATGGGTTGATATTGATGAATCTACCCTGATGGTTTGATATAAATGAATCTACATTGATGAGAAGGGCAGATATTGATGAATATACCCAGAAGTGTAAATATCAAAAAATATACCCCAATGGGTTGATATCAATGAATCTACATTGAGAAATCTATACTGATAAATCAATATTGATGAATCTACCCCTAAAAGTTGATATCTACAAATCTCCACCAAAGAGTCAATATCAACAAATCTATCCAGACACATCAATGTCAACCAATGTACATGGACAGTCAATATTGATGAATCTGCATCATCAATTGATTTCAACAAATCTTCCCTGGTGATAGATTTTATCAAATCCACACTAATGGATTAATATTGATGAATACACCCAGAAGAGTTGATATTGAAAAATCTACATTTTCAGGTAAATATCAAGGAATCTAAATTGACAAATCAATATTGACACATGAACATCGACAAATCTACCATGACTGGTTAATTTGGATTAATCTACCCCTAAGGGTTGATATAAATTAATCTACACCAAGTAGATAATAATGAATCTACACTGAGAGTTGATATTGGTCAATCTAACCCCTATGAGTTGATATTGATGAATCTACCATGATGAGCAGATATTGACAAATCATTTCCATTGAGTAGTTATGGCCAAATCTACCCCATTGAGTCATTACTGACAAATGCACACTGACATAACAATGTCAGTATGAATCTACCCCTATGGTTGATATCCACAAATCCACCCTGACAAGTCAATATTGATAAATCTACCCTGTTGAGTTGATATTGATGAATATACTCCATTGAATCTATATCAACTGGTCTACACTGAAAAGTCAGTATTGATGAATCCATGCCTTCAAATCAATATCAACTAATATATATGATGGGTTGATATCAATGAATCTACCATTGATTTGACATCTATAAATCTACCCTGGTTGATTGCTTTGGATGAATTTTCACTGATGAGTCAATATCAACAAATCTATCTGAGGAATCAATACTAATGAGTCAACACTATCAATTTGAAATCAAGAGTCCATACCATGTCAATATCAACAAATCTACTGCAATGGGTCAATATTGACAAATGTACACTGATAGTTTGATGTCAGTGAATCTACATCAATGAATCAATGTTTATGCATCAATATCAATGAGTCATTTTCTATAAATCTACTCCAGTCTATATTGACATATCAATATCAACATATCTACACTAATGAGTTGATACCAACAAATCTACCCAGTCCAGTCAATATCAATCAATCTGCCCTGATGGATCAATGTTGAGGAATCTATCTCAAAGAGTCAATATTAACAAATCTACCCTGAAGAGTCAGTATAGATGAGTCTACACTGATGAATAAATATTGGCAAATCTAACCTTTGAGTCAAATTTGAGGAGTCTACAGTGATGTATCAAAACTGATGAATCTACACCAATTAATCTACATAGGTGATTCAATATTGATGGCTCTACCCCATAAGTTTTATATCAATGAACCTACATCATCAAATCAATAGACTCATCAATATCAAAGAATATACACTGAAGTGTCACTATTGATGAATCTATGCTAATGAGTCAATTTTGATGAATCTACACAGATGGGTTGATATTGATAACAAGAAGAGTCAATATTGAACAATCTAAAAGGTTTGATATGAACTAATCTACCCTGACAAGTCTATTTTGATCCATCTATACCAAAGAGTTATCAACAAATATAACCCCATTTGTTGATATAGACAAATCTACCCCACTGAGTACATTTTGACAAATTGAACCAGTTAAGTTGATATTGATGAATCTAATCAGAGAGTTGATATTAATGAATCTAACCAATAGAGTTGATATTGAGGAATGAAGCCTGATGGGTCAATATGGGCAAATCTATCCTGATGATTCAATATTGACAAATATACAACAAAGTGTTGATATTGATGAATCTATTTCAACAGGTTGATATTGATGAATATGCAAAGAAGACTCAATATTGAAGGATGTACCCTGATGGGTCAATATCAATGAATCAACATTTACAAATTAACACTAACATAACAATATCAATGAAAGTAACCAGTTGAGTCAATCTTTATGAAACTCTACCAGTGAGTTAAAATTGATGAATTCACTCAGTTGAGTTAATATCATCAAATCTCTCATGACAGGTCAATATCAAGATCAATCTTCCCTAATTGGTCAATATCACTGAATCTACACTGAAGGGTAGATACTGGCAAATCTACCCTGAGAGTTTAATATCAATGAATCTACACCAACTAGTAGATATTTTTGAGTTTACACTGATGGGTTGATATTAACAAATGTACCCCTTATGGTTGTTATCTAAAAATCTATGCCAATGAGTAGATGTCAATGAATCTACACCAATGAGCATATATCAATAAATCTACCCTGTCAAGTCAATATTGATGAATCAAGACTGGCAGGTTAATATTGATGAATCTACCTCATTGATGCTTTGTTGACCAATGTAAACCAGAATTGATTTCAATGAACCTACACCTTCTTGTTGATATCTATGAGTATACACTGATGGGACAACATTGACAAATCTACACCAATGAGTGGATATCAATGAATCTACCACAATGTGTCAATGTAGCCAAATCTCGACTGATTACTTGGTTTCAATGAATCTACCGAGTTGAGTTGATGTCAATGATTCAAAACATTTGAGTTGATATTGAGGAATCTATTCAGTTTGGTCAGTATGAAAAAATCTACACCCATGAATCAATATTGACTAATATACACCAAAGAGTTGATTTTGAAAAATCTACCCCAATGGGTAGTCAATAACAAATTTACCCCTATGGTTGATATGAATAAATCTACATTGACCCATCAAAATTGATACATCAGTATTGACAAATATACCCTGACAAGGCAATATTTTTAAAGTATATATATATATATATATATATATATATATATATATATATTAAAGACTGAATTTTGATTCATTGTACACAAATGGGGTACAACTATTGTCTCTATGGTTGAACACAATGCAGACTCACACCAATTGTGTAATAATACATGAACATAGGGTAATAATGTCTGTCTCAGTCCACTATCTCTCTTTCCCCACCCCCTTCCACCCCATTTCTTCTACACAATTCACAGTTGCCTCCATTCTTCACCTACCCCCATACCCCCCATTTTATGTCTTATCATCCACTTATCAGATAAGACAATCAGCCATTAATTTGGGGGGATTTGCATATTTCTCTTAGCATTATATCCACCAACTCTATCCATTTACCAGTAAATGCCATAATTTTATTCTTCTATATGACTGAGTAGTATTCCATTGTGTATATATTTATAACACAGTTTTCTTTATCCATTCATCAAATGAAGAGAATCTACATTGGTTACACAATCTTGCTATCATGAACTGAGCAGCTATAAATATTGATGTGAATGTGTCACTGTAGTATGCTGATTTTAAGTCCTTTTGGTATAAACTGAGGAGTGGGATAGCTGGCTCAAATGGTGGGTCCATTTCAAATTTTCTGAGGAATCTCCATACTGCTTTCCAGAGTGACTGCAACAATTTTCAACCCCACCAACATTTATTATTGCTTGTGTTCCTGATAATTACCATTCTAATTGGAGTTAGATGAAATCATATGGTAACTTTTAATTGCATTTCTCTAATTACTCGAGATGAGGTGTAATTTTTCATATATTTGTACATCACCTCTATATTTTCTGTGAAGTGTCTGCCCAGTTTCTTAACCCATGTACTCATTGGGTTGTTTCTGTTTTTGGTGTAAAGTTTTGCAAGTTTTTTATTTTTTTTATATTAGTGCTCTATCTGAAGTGCATGTAGAAGAGATTTTCTCCCATTCTGTAGGCTTTTTTTTTTTTTTTTTTTTTTTTACGTTATGGATTGTTTCCTTTGTTTACAAAAAGCTTTTAAGTTTGAATCCATCCCATTCCATTATTTGATTCTTGTTTTTATTTCTTATTCTCTGGGAGCCTATTTTAAAAAGTCTTGTCCTAAACCATCATGATGATTTAAGTGAACCATCTCTGGTCTAATTCCTAGGTCCTTGATCCATTTTGAGTTGAGTTTTGTGCAGGGTAAGAGATATGGCTGTAATTTCATTTTACTCCACATGGATTTCCAGTGTTCTCAGCACCATTTGTTGAAAAGCCTTTATTCCATTGGAAGTTTTTGGCACCTTTATCTAAGATGAGGTAACTGTATTTATGTGGGTTTGTCTCTGTGTCTTCTTTTCTCTACCTTTGGTTTACCTGTCTATTTTGGTGCCAATACCATGTAGTTTTTGTTACTGTTGCTCAATAGTAGGATTTAAGTCTGGTACTGTGATATCTCCTGCATCACTCTTCCCACCCAGGATTGTGTTGGCTATTCGTGGTATTTAATGCTTCCAGATTAATTTCACAATGAAATTCTCTATTTCTATGATGAATGTCATTGAAATTTTAATTGGAATTGTGTTAAATATACATACTGCTTTTGAAGTATGGCCAGTTTGACAATATTAATTCTGCCCAATCAGGAATATGGAAGATCTTTCTAAGGCTTTTAAAAATTTTTCTCTGTAGGGTTCTGTAGTTATCATTGTACAGATCTTTCATCTCTTTGTTAGATTGATTACCAAGTGTTTTATATTTTTTGAGGCTGTTGTGAATGGAGTACTTTTTCTAATTTCACTTTCAGAAGATTCATCACTTATGAATAGAAATGCATTAGATTATGTGTGGTGACTTTATAACCTACTATCTTGCTGAATACATTTATGAATTCAGAAATTCTAGTTCTGGAAATATTCTGATGGAGTTTCATAGATTCTCTAAATATAGTATCATGTCATCAGCAAATAGTGATAGCTTGAGTTCTTCTCTTCCTATTTATATCCTTTTAAATTTTCTGGTCTGCCAAATTGCTCTGGCTAGCTTTTCAAGGTTATTCACAAGAAAACTTTACATGAGTGATTATGGTAATTTTATTTATAACTTTCAAAACACTAGAAGTAACCAAGATGTCCTCCACTAAGTGATGTATGAACAAACTGTGGTGTATCCCTACAATGGAAGAATATTAAGAAACAGAATGTATTGAGCTATGGAGCCATGAAAGAACATGGAGGAACTTTATCTAATGTGAGAAAGAAGTCAGTGTTAAAATTCATATACTATCTGACATCCCATTCCAACTCTAGGATATTCTGGAAAAGTCAAACCATAGAAATAGTAAATTGATAAGCAGTTGCCAAGGGTGAGAAAGGAGGGAGGATAAACTGGTGAAACACAGAGAAATTTTCAGTAGTAAAAATATTCTATATGAAACTGTAATGGGGTTAAAGGCATTCCACATTTTTCATAACCCAGAGAAAAATTCAGCACAAAAATAATATCTAATTTAAACCATGCACTTTAATTAATAAAGATATAAAATATTTTTCATCAATTGTAACAAGTATACATATTAAAACAAGATACTAATAATAGGAAAAATGTGTGCATGGAGAGGCGTATGTGGAAACTCTGTACAATCTGCTCAATTTATATCTAAACTTACATGTATTCTTAAACAAATGTCAGGATGGGGCAGTCCCAAATCAAAGTGTTGGTGGCATCCTGTGATGGCAAAGTCAATACTCCTTTTAGGGTGCACCAATCTGGATTCAGAGTCATATCTTATTTCCATGAATGAGCCCTGAATATTCCCTGGAATCCAGATAGGGCGAGGTAGACTTTATACTCTGAACAGGGAAGAGAGAACAGTGGCATCTTGTAGTACAGGAAGAAACCACTTCACAGGGCATAACTCAGTGAATATAACTGTTGAGTATGTTTACTCCAGTATATTTAAGAGAGATGAGAAGAATTCAAACATGACAAGACTGCATTCTTTGGTTATGTATGCTGCGAAATGCCCATGATGTCTTTCCAGTTCTGAGTTGGTATGCTACCTGGGATGGTTCTCCTTTTGTATTTACTTTATGTTTTAATAAATACTATCTTTTTCCATACAGCTTGTGGTGGTACATTCAGTGGATTGGCCCTCATAAACTATAAGTCTGTGCACAGCAATGGGAAATACCTTCCTAGACAAATTGGCATTGTCGGCAGGATCCACTGGGGTGTCAAAGCAATGACATTGCTTAAGAAAAAGGACAGCATTAGATGTGTCATATGTGATATTCCTGGATGGGAAGATGCTCAGTTTAGCTCCTTGGCTCTGGGATGGGCCATAGGGACTGGTTTGGGGGATCATTGGAATGTTAAATTATGAACGGCTGATCCCCCTCAAGCGATTGAGGTTTTGCACACTGTTCCAGTAGATAAAGGCAAAAAGTTTCCTGTATTGCTTATTGAGGATGTGTTCTGTTGTCCTCCTATCAGAAAAAGTGCTTACAGACACAAGATTTATTGCGGGAAAAACTAGCTATGGAAAAGGAGCTCACTGAAATACAAAGTAAATTGGCTATGCTGCAATGTCAGAATTTCATTTTGGGAGATCAGGCTCAAAATTATCAGAATGTAGCTGAGAAGGCTACAGTGTGGTGTGCTAAATATAAATATAAAAAACAGAAGGGTAACATGTGAAGAAACTACATGCCGTAATTGCTGCTGCAAAGGCTGATTGGGATCCTGATACATGGGATGGGGACATTTGGGATAATAGTGAGGATGATGTGTACTGGGATACGTTGGATGATGAGGTTCATAAAGATGATGAGCGGAAATAACCTCCAGTTTTGCAGGCAAAACCTTTATCTAAGAGGTATGAAATCGTTCAGGCCGATGGGAGCTGAGAGTTTTATATTGTACATGAGGACTTTACACAGCAAGAAATAAATGATATCTTAGCAAAGTTTACTCAAATGCCTAATGAGAAATTGTTGGACTGGATGATTAGAATAATTGATGCTGGATGCCGGTGGTATTCAAATTGATCAATGAGATGCTTTAAAATTTATAACTATCTACCAATCATTTTGTCCAAGGGGCAATATGTGATCACCAGGATACTCAGGATATGACCTTCTTATTACCTTCAGCAGCTAGAGGATGTATTGGACAATATCCCTCTAATTCTTCATGGCCCACTGAAATTAAAACATGGTACACTTTGAGAGATGGAATTTATAGATTGAAGGGAGAATCAATGAAGACAGCTATTATGATAAGAGCCACTGATCAGTATTTGGCTGGATCTTTAACTGCCCCACAGTATAATGCTGTGGCTTGGACTGCTCCCCCTGCTTATAAAAATTTGATCATGACTTTACTTCTTGCTGAAATGGGCAACCCTGTTGAACAGATTCTGGAAAAAAATGGCTGAGTTATGAGATATGGGGGAATGGAATTCACTAGAGCAAAAAGATCCTGGAAGAAATGATTCAAAGAATAATGGAGGTAATTGTGTTTCTAGGAAAGAGATGTTTCAAGCATGATTAAAAGTAGGAGTTAAACCTAAAAAGTTAGATGGAATACCAACAAAGGATATGTGACAGATGTACAAGGACAGAGTAAAACAGTTTAACCAAGTAGAGGTAAAGAAAGGAAATAATTCTTCTCTTGATCAAAAAATTAACACTTTCCTCTCAGATTCAAGACTGTACCCCTTTGCAGATTTGTGAAAACTGGAATTGAGATTGGACCAACCTCCAGTATCCAGGATACACATAGTTTGAAAAGATTATAGACCTCATGTTCCTATAATAATTTTTTTGAAAAATGGATCCACTACCCATGCCAATGGTTTGGTGGATACTGGAGCAGATGCCTCCTTAATCTGTGGAAACCCTAATAAATTTAAAATGGCCCCCATAACAATATCAGGATTGGGAGGAACAGAAATTCATGCCAAAAAACTAAAATATGGATGAGTATTGGAAATTTACCTAAACAAAAATATTCTATCATAATAGTCCCCATCCCTGAATATATAATTGGTATAGATATACTTCAAAGAATCATTAAAATTGACAGATGAAATATACAACTTTGCTATTAGAACAGTACTTAAAGTAAACTCGTCTGCTGTTATAGTGGGGAAGGTACAAATGCCTCCATTAAAACTTCCTGAACACATTAAATTGATTACATGTAAACAATATCATATTCCAGGGGGCCATAAAGAAATTAGGGATACAATACAAGAATATGTTCAGGCTGGGGTAATGGTACCAATAACTACAGAATGGAATAATCCTATTTGGCCAGGGCGCAAATCTAATGGAACTTGAAGAATAAATGTGGATTATAGAGAGCTAAATAAAGTAAATCCTCCTTTACAAGCTGCTGTTCCAGATACCATTACCTTAATAGAACATATACAATCACATCCTGATACATGATATGCAGTTTTAGATTTAGCTAATGCTTTCTTCACTATTCCTATAGATCGTACTCATTGGAAATACTTTGCCTTTACATGGCAAGTGAGACAATATACTTTTATCCACTTACCTCAAGAATATAAACATAGCCCTACAATTTGTCATAGGATTGTAGCTGAACATTTAGATGACTTTACTAAGGATTCTTCTATTTTGTTAACCCAATATATTGATGATGTATTAATACAAAGACAGAATAAAAAACAAATACAAATCTGCTTGGAACAATTATTAGATCATTTACAACCAAGGGGGTGGAAAATCAACCCAGATAAAATTCAGGGTCCTTCATGAACTGTTAAATTTTTAGGAATTATTTGAAAAATGGGACACCATTCAATATTACCCAAAGCTTTTCAAAAAATACTAAACTTCCCAACTCCAACCAATAAAAAATACACACAGAAATTTATTAGATTATTTGGGTTTTGGAGAAATCATATCCATCATTTTGGGCAAATACTTTGTCCATTATATAACGTAACATGGAAAAAGTATGAATTTGATTGGGGTAATAAAAAAAAGCATGACTTTCAGGCAGCTAAGATTGCTATTCAAACAGCTATGGATGATTAGCCAGTGCAGGAAGGGCCCCTAGAATTAATGGTAGCAGTAGATGATGACTATACAAATTGGAGTCTCTGTCAAATGCAACAGAGGAAAAGAGTTCCTCTAGGATTCTGGTCAAGAAAATCACCTGAAGCTAGATTACAATGTACTCCTTTTGAGCAACAATTATGGGCTGTTTATTGGGCATTGGTGGATACTGAGCATTTAACAGTAAATCATGTTGTGGTTATACAACCTCGTATTTCTATCATGACTTCGATAATGAGTAACCCTGTTGCTCATAAAATTGGACATGCTCAGGAGTCGAACATTATAAAATGGAAATGTTATATACAAAATAGAGCCAAAGGAGGACCTATAGGTATATTACAATTACATAAACTTATAGCAAATTAGCCTGATGCACAATTACCTGAAGTATCTAGTAAAAAAGTTGTAAAGCAATCTCCTGCTAAATACAATAAAGGATATGATAAATTAACACCTACACAAAAAGAACATGCTTGGTTTACAGATGGATCAGCCAAATATGTAGGAAATGAACGTTATTGGAGAACCACAGCTTTTAACCCATCTAATAAAAAAAATATTAGAAAAACAGGGTAAGGGACAAAGTAGTCAATATGCTGAATTACATGCAGTATTCCTGGCTTTACAATATGAAGAGGGAAAGAAATGTCATTTGTTTACAGATTCCTGGGCTATAACAAATGGATTAACTACTTGGTTACCTAAATGGTATAAAAATGATTTAAAAATAAGGGATAAACAATTATGGGGAACAGAAATGTAAAAAAGTATTTAAAAATACTTAAATTTACTAATGTGTCTGTGTTTCATGTAGATGCTCATTCTCAGAGAGACCCCAGAGTGTGAGTATAATACAATGGTGGACAATCTGGCTAAAATAACCATTTTACAAGAAAATATCTCCCAGTCTAAAAAAGATAAAATTATCCAGTTGGCTAAATGGGTACATCAAAAGACAGGACATGCCAGACCTGCTGCTATGTACAGGTGGGCATGTGAATGAGGAAAATCTATTCCATTATCTAAATGTAAGGAAACAGTTATGTAATGTCCCATTTGCCAATTGGATAAAGCTTGGTTAGTACCACCCATTGTCACTGGAGAATTAAGTACAGAAACTCACCCAGGTCAGATTTGGCAAATAGATTATATAGGACCTCTGCCCATGTCTAGAAGATATAAATATATTTATACTTGTGTAGATACATATTCTGGGGTGTTAGTAGCTTGTGCATATAGTGATGCTACACAAAGGAAGACTATTAGAACTTTAGACATAATAACTTTCTATTATGAAACACCTTTATAAATCCAAAGTGATAATGGCTCTCATTTTAAAGAAAAAATAATACAATTATACTGCCAAGAAAATAATATTGAATGGATATTTTATATTGGTTATTATCCACAGGCTGCATGGCTGATAGGATGAATAAATGGTCTTTTAAAGGAAAAATTAAGAAATTTGGGAAATGTAAATATGGACACTGAAAAGATAATTTATTTACAGCTTTAAAACAATTAAATAATTGAATATTAACCAAATCAGGAGCTCCCTTGTCTCAAATGATGACTCCAAATTTACAAATTCGGGATGCTGAAATTTCTCATACAAAATGGTGGGTCTTACATCCTAAAGCCCAACTTCCCTGGCAAGGCACTTCTGCTTCTGCTGGTTATGATGTGTATAGTGTAACAGATGTTCTTATCCCTCCAAATCAAATTCAAGTAATATCAATAGATCTGGGGATAGAAATCCCTCCCCAACACTTCAGGCAGATTGCTGCTTGATCTAGCCTGACCCCACAAGGAATCCAAATCATGGCTGGGGTAAATGACTCTAATTATCGAGGAAAAATTAAAGTTATATACATAATGTATCCCCTGACACATTCCAAGTTAAAGCTGAAATGCAAGCTGCTCAAATAATAATAATACCTTGTATAATACACAATCAATGGACTCAAATAAAAAAATCTAGTCTGGATACCAATAGGAAAGTTGGTTTTGGATCAACAGATATTATTGCAGGGACCAAAGTATGGATAAAACAACAAGAAACTGATGTTTCTATAGCCACAGAAATAATAACACAGGGAAAGGATGATAATACGGTAATAGTAATGATTCCTGGGGATAAACAACTTAAAATAATACCTACTAACCATCTATTTTTACGGAACTAGGTTATGAGCTGGATCTTCATGACAAGACCTTTAATATGGGCCTGGACTCCCAGAATAAAACTTCACGCACCATCAAACAGCTCCTTGATCAGATGGTATTGGAGGAATGACATAGGCAATAGGACACAAGATAATTTTACCTACTCCGCTAATAAAAAATGTTACTTTACTAATGTGACTGTGAGTGGACATAACATAACTTGATGAAAGGGAAAATCATCTGTATATAGACTAATATTCTCCATTAATAATGAACTACAAGTAAATATTACCTCTAAACTATTAAGATGTTGTAAATTTTCCACATTAAAATTACAATTCAAATATAGATATCATTTGACACAAACCATAAATAATTGCAGTATCAATGGTACTAAGGATTTTTCGCTTTTCATGTAAATACTTCTGCCTTTATTCTATGCATTAATGGAACAAATATTAAGGGATGAGGAGTTTGGGTTGATTATATATGATATTCTATTAATAACAATCCTGAGATTAATGTTCCACAACTAATACAAGTGTCCCATACTTGTAGTAATGTAAGTTTCTAAGCTAATAAGTTATTTATACATTTTAATGTTTCTTTTCCCCCGACTCCCTTGTGTATCCAAAGAAAAAGTGCCTGGAATGATAGTTTATTAGGAGGATTAGGGTCTGGGATAGGAATAACAAATTCTGTAGACTTAGAAGTATTATTTTCTCATCTACAAAATGCTGAGAGAAACAACATGTATCCTATTGGTTTACAATAAAAAAAATGCTGAAAAAGATATAGCTCAAAGTGTAAATTGAAATGCTCAATGGTTGCCTACTAGTATTATCCCTCATCAAAATACCTTAACCTATCAAGAGAAAATGTTACAAATATTTAATACTTCCCAAGTGGAACAATATAAAGTAGATACTAATATTAATACATGGTTAAATAGGACTAGTTATAATATTCAAATGTTATTTATTAACCTCCAAAAGGAAAGGGCACAAAGATTAATTAAACAAGGACATAGTAATATCTGGGAAAAACTGCTTCCACTTGGAGCTCGAATGGCTTCCCCCATTGTGGTGGGTTGTACCTCTGTTTGGTGTAGTGGAACTTTACCTATCTATTTGGTAAAAAATTACAGGGTTTTATGTTCTTTTTGTATTTTACCAATAATCCATAAAAATTTTATAATGTTACCCCAAGTTGAAGAGACTCTGGTTGATGAACCGAATATAACTTATAAATTAATAGATTGCATTTCCACCACCCACGGGCCTGTATGTCAAGGATTAACTTACATAAAGGAACCCTGTTTGTTACAGCACTCTATTAATATTTGTTTATGGACATTGTATCCTCTATAGTATTTTAACCTTCTATATAAAATTGAACATTAACATATTTGTATGTTAAATAATAATGGTACTGAATTACAATGGATGAATTTTTTCTCTCCTTTTGTGGGATGTTTAAAAGATGTGGAAATCTTGTATTGGGCTGGAGAAACATTCTATTTATCCCCTGATGTTAATAAAGAACCTAATATTTCTTGGATTTCTACCCCCTTACCAATGCCA
The DNA here is from genome assembly GCF_902686455.1 of Sciurus vulgaris. Taxonomy (NCBI): domain Eukaryota; kingdom Metazoa; phylum Chordata; class Mammalia; order Rodentia; family Sciuridae; genus Sciurus; species Sciurus vulgaris. The sequence goes on along the minus strand of NW_027632708.1, from coordinate 450,155 downwards.
AATATTTATATTTACTTATCCCTACCTACTATCTTAACACATTCAAGTTTATTACATCAATATCTACAACATAATAAATGTTCTCTAGCAGAGCACCAAATAGCCACAACTATTGTTTCCAATAAGTTAACTGATTCGTCAAATGTAATAACTGAGGACACTAATCATAATTGGTCTGATTTCTAGTTTTCTAGTGCTAGTGCTTCTACATACATTTCAGCTGTGTTTTCTCTGATGTTCTGTATCATTGGAATTTTAATCATATTATGTATATGTAATTGTCAAATATATTATTGAATCAAATGTTTCATGCAATGATAATGACTTCCCTTACTTACTCTCTTAAACAATCCTAGGGCTGAAATGTCGAGAAAAATGGAGTCTTGTTGAAGAGTGCTTTCAAAAACTGAAATCAGGGCAAGGAGTAAACAACTTGCATGAGAAACTTAGTGGTCTGGCAGTGCCCCATTCAAGGACAGATACGTTCTCTGTCCAAGAACATTAAAAAATAAAAAAGAACTTAAAGACATCTGGTTTCTGCTCTCAAGTCCCGGCTCCTGGCCAGATCCAGGTCTGAAGACCAAACCTACTGATGGCACTGAGCCCAGTGGCTCCAGACCATACCTTTATATGTTTACTTCAGTGTATTTAATAGAGATGAGAAGAACTCAAAGGTGACAAGACTGCATTCTTTGGTTATGTATGCTGTGAAATGCCTATGATGTCTCTCTGGTGATGAGTTGGTATGCCACCTTGGATACTTTTACTTTTGTGTATACTTTATATGTCTAAATAAATACTATCTTTTCCTATATGGCTTGAGGTGGTACATTCAGCCCATATAAATTATAAGTCAGTGTACAGCAATGAGAAATACATTCCCAGACACGAGGCAGGATGGCAGGTTTGAAGCCAGCCTCAGCAACTTAGCAAGGACCTAAGCAACTTAGCTAGACCCTGCCTCAAAATAAAAATTAAGCAAAAAAGCAGAGGGGCTAGGAATGTGGCTCAGTTTCAATCCCTGGTACCAAAACAAATAAATAAATAGAGGCAACTGATTAGCAACCCAGCAGAAGAAAACCTACCTTGAACTGTATATAAATTTATCCCAGAGGCTCAAAAAGTTAACATTAAAAAAAAAGCAGAAGATGGTGAGTTGTAATATTAGAGACAACTTTAGGTACTACAATATCAAACTCAAAATCATAAAAGTGGTAAAAGTTGATACCTTCAGTTTTTCTACCACTCATCCCTTTGGCAAATTGCTGTTTTAAACTTAAGAGAATATTATACATAGTTGATTTATATGTTAAACTTATTTCAAGTTTTTATGAAACCTGGCCTTCCACAGACTAAACAATTGGCTTTCATTTCTGTTTTACAGTTTCACTCTAAAAGGATTTAAAACATGCAAACATAGTAACCTTATATGACACTGTTCACACAGATAAATATTTGACTCTCATCCTTGAGTATCTGGTAAACATTTAAAAAATACTCAGTATTATATTTTTCTTTAGCAATAGAACGTTAGACTTTTTAATAGCCCCCAGGACTATTGTTTATTTATTGGTATTCAAATAGATTAGGTGGTGCGTTCTGTATCTTTTATTGACAGACACTTTGCTTTAAAAAATACTATTAAATACTATTAAATTAATCAGCCAAGCATTCTGAATACTGTGTTGTCATGTAGTAAAATGTTGTGCTTTCCCAGGGTAAGGACCTAAAACAGCACACGGATGACTATGGGAACATCATGAGTATGCACAATGTAAATGTATGTTTATTGTGTAACATTAAAGTGTGAACAAAATGAGCTAGATTGCACACTGAAATATACCAACCTCATAACCAATCTTTGGAATTTTGTGTTTGACTTATTTAACAAACTTCTGTTTATTATACTACAGCTTTCCTGGGATTGTACCTTTTTGTAAAACTGCTTCATTTTAAAAGTCTCCTAAAATATTTTTGATATTTTATTTCATGTTATAACTGATTATCCTACTTGTGTAGAATAAACCTGCAGGTATATTTTACTTTCTGAAAAAATATAAATGATGGGTACCTTTTGCAAAAGGCCATCTTTAAATGGTGAGCTCCCCTAATATATTTAAAATGGTATTACATTATATAATAACAGTGACATTTTGGGGTTATGAATTATGAATAAGTGTTATAAGCAAGGCCACAAACATGTAGGTATTGTGATTTCTTTGTTTGAAGTAACTATCTGTATTGTCAGAAGGAATAGTAAGATAATTGTGTTTTTGTAGTACATCTAAGAATTCAAATAATGCTGAAGAAGTTTGCAATAATAATATGATACAGAAGAAACCCAGAAGTTATCAGATTTGTAAAAGCAATTGACATATGTGTATTCTTATAGACTTCTTTGTTCTGAGTGGTACATTTTATATTTTCAAAGATTTTATTTGTATAAAGTTCAACAGTTTATAGAAACCTATTTTGAAAATAGAATGTCCCATCTTGTGTGTTTCAGACCTTTATAATTCTGTAAATAGTAAATAGTAACTTCAAACTTATATTTTTATAGTGAATTTGGTAAATATGAAGAAAAGTCAATTTCTGTTATTGAAAGAGAGGTTGAAACATATGGCTAGCACAGTGCTAAGAATTTTAGAATGAGGCTTTAAAAGTATTTCCATATACATTTCATGAGAATTATTTTCATCATAGATTATATTTTCCTTCACAAGGTATTGTGAAGGCTATTTGTAGCTCTCCATTTTTAAAATTCCGTGTTTTTTTTTTTTTTTGCTTTTATATTAGCACTAATTTGGAAAGCAAATAGTCTTTAGTTATCATAATTTTACACAGGTTTGAGATTTCTTTTAAGTCAGGTCTAAGTAGTTGGAAAATATATTTTTTTTTTGTTAAAATCACATTTAATGTTTTCCAAATGTAAAATTTCACAGGAATATACTGAAAGGTAGCTGTGTTCACCACTGAAACCTCAATGCAACACAACAGGAGTATATTAAAGTAGTAACTTTAGAGTTTTCAAAACAAATAAATAGGTGGAGTCTGAAGACTTCAGAGTTTATAATTCATTCAGACCAGACATGATGGAGAAGCCCACCACCCAGCTACTTGGGAAATTGAGGTAGGTGGATCAAAAACTTGAGGCCAGCTTGAGCAATTTAATGGGACCCTGTCTCAGAATTAAAATGCAAAAGAATTGGGGGCATAGCTCTGATATAGAGTGGTCCTGAGTTCAATCCCTACTACACCCCACCAAAAATTCACCAGAGGCATTCCTGCCATTAATCACCTGCTGCCTTGGCTTATTCTTGGTATTCAGATGTCATTTTTCATCTACAAGTAAACTGAAGTTATTTCTCGAGTCTTCAGTACTTTAAGTTCTTTTTGGTAACCCTAGAAAATCAAGATGTGTTCCAAATCTCCTTTTTACCACAATACACTAAATACTTCTACCATTAGTCTTGTAGGAATTGCTTTTTTCAGGGCACTAGAGTGCACTACTCCATTTTGAATCACAGCTTATTTTGAAACTGAGTAGGAGTTGCTAAAATTAAAGTATCCAGGAGGTAGGTGTTAAAAGCTGATTGAGTTATTTTTATAACTGGTAATTTTCCAGGTTATGCAGCCCCATTCTCTGATACCTGAGACTTTCCATAAAGCCACTAAGTCCAATGCCACATTTAAAGGTACTGACCCAGATCAGATTGTTTTATAAGGGAGTATTTGCCTCTGTTTGTTTGACATACTGAAATTTTATAATCAATCTATAAGCTTTAGTAGTATAGAGGATACATCTGTTTAAGCTGGTTTCTCTAACAAATGAACTATTACTATGAAAACAAAATTTTGTTTTATTTATAATATTTATTTTTATAGACACTGTTGACACAAATGATAGATGCTTCAAATTGAACAATAAACTAAAATTGAGGAAACAACTCAAAATGGAAAAGGCATTGTCCTTAAAACGATGTAATTTTTTTTTCTTTTACTATTCTAGGACAGTTGCTTTTCTACTTACCATATTATGCTAATACCAAAGTATCTTTTGATATCTTTAAGACTAATTTTTAATTATTTGCTTTTTTAGCTGTTTCTATACCAAATTCTACATGGGTTAAATATTGCCACAGAAGAATGGTGTTGCATCAAGACTTGAAACCATAGAACCTTCTCATTAATGAAAAAGGGGATTTAATGCTAGCGGATTTTTGGATGGAATAATTAAATATTTATAAATTCCTCCATGTGGTTAGGTATAAAAGAAAAAGCATTTTCACAATGTGTTATCACTTTCATGTGAGTTTGGAAATTTTCTCTGAGCCCACTGAAAAATAATTGACAGAATTTTGTGGGTGGTTTACGTTGGTTGTTAGCAGCAAATACTAAAAGGTGTGGGTTCCCATGTGTGGCCCACGGACCCCATGTTTTGGATACCCTTTCAGGGAGTGTCCAGAGGTAAAAATATATTTTCAGAAGTGCACTAAATGTTATTTTCTTTTTTCCTGTGTTAATATTTGCACTGTTGATCCAGAAGCAATAAGGATAAAACTGCTGTTTCCTGGTATACATTCAGGCAGTACCACCAAAGTATATCACGCTATTCTTTACCACTGCAAATTCTTAGAGAAAAAGTATCAGTTACACTTAAAATATTTTGTCAAGCAGTAAAATGCATTAATTTAATTAAATTTCCATCCTTGAGTAAATGACTAGTATTTTTGTGTTGTATATGTATGATGAAATGGGAATTATATAAAAATGCATGGACTGCACACAGAAATACTCTAGTTATCTCAAGGAAAAGTTTTTGCGTGATTATTTGGCTACAAGATGAACTAGCCCCCCCCCCTTTTTTTTCAAGGAACATCATTTTTTCTAGGAAAATTGACCAACAAACTGTGGTTATTCAGACTTAGATATTTGGCACACTTTTCTTGAAATTAATTAATTAATCTTGTCACTTCAAGGAAATCAATTGCAGGTATTTCTTGCCAATACTAAAATTCAGGCAAACAAATACAACTTAGATTTAGAATTTTTGTATCTGCTGCTTTAAGCTTAATATGTTCCCACTACTTAGAAACTTTTCTGATGAGGTCAGTTGTGATATTAACAAATAGAGGTTTTTTTAAAATTTTTGAATAAATATATAAAAATTTCAACCTATAACTAAAACTAAATATTTTTCCAGTTATCAGTACCTCATATTATAGAATCATGCATGGTAAAAGATTCATTTAAAGTGCAAGAGTGACCAGAAAATTTTAAGAAAATTATGAATAGTTTATGGATATAATTTATCATATATCCTTGAAGAAAGAACTTAATCTAATCCTAATATATCAAAGAATACTACCTACAATAATTAGAAAATACTATTCAAATATTTCTCTTCTTTTCCAACTTTATATCAGTGAGATTTGATTTTCTTCATAAAGCTATATATATTATGATATGTTGTGATATGGAGTAAAGCAACATATCACAACATAGAGAAAGCGAATGCAAATGCAGAATACACCTGTCTTCTAGCAAAATAAACTCTAAACAATTTATTAAAATGTTAAAAAGACCATTCTTAACTAATTTTTTGGAAAAAATTTTCATAAAAATGTTATTTATGCTAACATGAGAGGTGTTTTAATGCATAATTAAATGTTTTAATTTTTCTCATATTTTATGGCAAACATTAGCAGTAATCTATATAAGTAAAAATACTTGGGATCATTAATGATTTTTAAGAACATAAAATGTGTTCAAAGACCCAATAATTTAAAATCCACCACTGAAATGGGGTCCCTTTATATGCTTGCTGCCATGACTGCATTTATTTTGTGCTTAGTAATTTAATTGGTAGTTATTTACTTATATAATTTTAGGCAATCTGATTTTAAGTAACTTGAAAGTAAAACAAAATTAGATGTTCTTTTTGTTTGGAGTAAATTGTTTCTACGAGAAGAAAAAACTTAGTAGATTAGCTTTGTAATTTTTTTACTCTCAGAATACTTTGATAGAACTTAGTTTTAAAAACCCATGCGGTTTTCCAAAATTGCATTTTTAATTTTTCACAAATTATTTCAATAGTTACATTTTTGGAAAATTTCTCTAAATTTTATAAGTATGAATATTTCAGGTTATTACTCAGTAATACATTAATAATTTACTTTTTAAATGGTGAATTTGTCTTTGGCAATTTGTACACTTCTACTCTCTTAGTATTTTACTATTTGTTTGAAGCGTACATTCCTATTTGTATTTTCTTCATTAAAAAGGAAATGAGTGGGCCAACTATGTTTAAACAAAAACGACAAGTTATTTACATATGCTTGAAAAGATTATACTCTTTTTTAAGAGTTTATGTTGATATTTCCCTCTTAATTTTCCCCACCCATCCTCTCTTTGTCAAAATGCATTTAATGCTCTTTGACATAATCACAAAATCAATGGTTATGATAGAAATATTCATGAGTATCTGAAATGCAAAAGGAATGTCAAGGAACATCAAAAATCCACTTTTCTCTGGGAATACTCTGAGTGCTTTCAATTTTGCCTCTAACTTATTTAAAGGAAACAAAGAAAATTTTATCTTCTCAAACGTAACAAGGAAATTTTGATTACTGCCAGGGGCGTTGATGCATGCCTGCAATCCCAGAGATTGTGAGAAAGAAACAGAATGATTGTAAATTCAATAACAGCCTCAGCAAGGTAGCAAAGCTCTTAAACAATTTAGCAAAGACAGTGACTCAAAATAATAGATCACTTTTAAAGTGGTCCTGGGTTAAATCTCCAGTACCAAAAAGAAAAAAAAGAAGGGAGAAAGAAACAAAAGAGAGAAAAAAGAAATTTTGTTTTTTCCAAGAGATAATACAATCAACTTTGTTGCTTTTGCTATTTATTTATTTTATTGCATAGTAAGTACACTAAAGTCTTCAAGAAAGTGAGGGTTGATTCATTTTGAGTCCTTAAATTTGCAAACTGAAAGGTGTCAGTGGAAATGGATTGCATGTGAAACAGGTGCTGTTTTCCAGTGTTGATTCATTTTGTGAGGAGTGGAGAAGAGAAAAGAAAAAGGGAAGATGATTCTGAATTGGCTTCTTTTGTTTGTTTGGAATTTCTGCAATCAACCAGTGCTGGGGACTCAAACCGGGGTCCCCAGCTTGAAAGCAGGCACTCTACTTATTGGACTATATCGCCACCACAGGACCAACCTCTGTTACAACACTTGATCATTTACAGTCCTACTTTGTGAAAATGTATACAGGCAAGCAATCATGACCAAGCCAAACAATGCCAAAGGAATTCTTAAATCACTTGTTCACAACAATCCAGCAAGGATCTTTCTTGCACGTCAGTACCCAAGGCTAGTGGTGTGTCCTGAGGGAAATAATTTTTCCCTCTTCACATAAGGAGAAAAATGGATGTATCTGATCTCTGAACAGAAAATTTTTAGCAGGGATCCAAGGACGCCAGGTGCAGGGGCTGAGGCAGGACTCTATGGGATTGAGAATATGCTCAATTGGTGAATATGAATGTAGATTTTGGGGATCATTCACACATGCATACCTAGCAATTATATTCGCAATCTACTAACAGTTTTCTCGATCCTACTTTTTTCTTATGTTTCCTTTTGTCATTTTTTTTTTGAAAAATTCTAAACAGCAGAGAGCTGGGCATAACAGGAAGCCAGTTCACGTGATGGATCTTGCCCATCCACTCTGGAAAGGGTGAGGCAGAGGAAGTTGTTCCCCCTGTGTTATGCCTGTCTCCATCAATGAGGGAGTACTTCAGTAATTTAGCCAGATAATGTTGGGGATATAAACAGGCAAAGGCAAGTGGTGATGCCTCATGGGGTCTTGGGTCCCAGAAGCGAAAAAAGGTGTCAAAAAGAAAACATTCCTCATCCAATTTCAATCTTCAGCTCATTATGATTTCAGTTATTCCTCTCAAGATTCATTACAGAGAAATAAGTGGCAGAAAGTCATATCCTTGATTCTTCATTCATTCAGGTGCATTCAATTCCACTCAGAAAAACACATCAATTGCTTACCAGTTCTCCTGTGACATGAGAAACATTTATGGGAGATCTCCTCTAAGCAAAAGTGAGGGAGCAGGCATTGGGCAGCTAGGCTGTGAAGGGCGAGAGGTTTCTAGGCTCCAGTAGGAGAAGGCACTTGATTGCAATCCCCAGAGGTTTTGTGAAGCCTTCTACAACATGAACTTTGACCAGTGGCTCAGGTGACATGGCGTGCACCACATAAAACAACGGAGGCCACAGAGGAGCAACCTGAGAACACATTGGCATCACGGTTCCCATGGCAACCAGAGACAATTCCGCACCTGGCCTCTTCAACCCAACATTCAAGAAAAGCACAGAATCAGCTGTGAGGGTAACAGGATAGATGAAGGGAGTAGCTGCAAGTGTCCTGCATTTTTAAAGAAGTAATACTATTCTTGTTGCCTCACCAAGGACAAACCAGGCAGTAAGCAGTGTGCAGTCTCCTGGGTGATAAATCCCTCCATGTCCAGGCAAGACAAGTGTTCCCACTGAAGCCTGACAGCTCACACTTCCACCCAGGCTCACTAGGTGCCAATGTACTCAGTTGCTGAGAGTCTGCTCACCTGGCTCCTACTTCAGGCTACAAGCCCCACAAGTTCCAGTGGAACAGGCTGGGACCCAGGAGTGCCTGAGAGGAGGTAGCTCAACAAGCATAACATTGGCACCAGTGGATTTGCCCTCTGATCACACTGCTCCAGGACTGGGAAAACCCGGCTCTTCTTCAGAGTCAGGAAACTAGCCTAGAGACCTAGCAGACACACAGAGTGATCGGTGGTGAGCACTCAGCTCACTAGAGCTTCAGTGCTGCACTGTGGCATATGTGATCATTGAATTGGAACAAATCACATTCCATCTGTCGGGTTTCCCCTCCTAACCTACAAAGGCTGGAAAGGAGACAGTTGTTACGTGGGATATCTCTGTTCCATGTGAAGTTGTGTGGCTCCTCAGGAGGCTTATGAAGAGAGGAGGGAATCATTCACTCAGCGTGTTCGACAGAGGACAGGACGGACCTAACAAGCAAGGAGAGTTGTGTGCTCACTCCAACAGCCAGGACCCTCCTCCTTGGCTGCTGCATTAAGAATAGGCTGCACCCAGTTACTTACCTGCTGGAATCTCTCCAGGGGCACATCAAAACTCCTCAAGGAGCAGAAAAGTCTTGCACATCAAAACTCCTCAAGGAGCAGAAAAGTCTTGCCAACGTACACAATGGTACATCTTCTGGACAAGACAAATGCCCCTCTGTCTCAAGGGCCTGTGGGATATTGCCAGGAGTCCTCCAAGCAGCCCCAGGAGGGAGCACACTACAAGCCAGTGAATGAAATAACAGCCTGGTGGAGGCAGGATGAGCACAGTTTCACAGGGCATAACACCAGGTTTGAACATAGACCATGCTGAATGTGGAATGGTACAAAGCTTCCAAGCTGAATATACAAAAGGGGACAGTAAGGACGTTTGAGGGGCAAGAAAAGCTTGAGGTTGTTCATGCTGGAAAACTAGTTCAGAAAAGAGACACTATAAAACTGACCATTGTTCATGGTCAACCCACAAACTCCACGACATATATTCAGACTCATCATACACTACAAATACAGGAACTAGTTATTACCTTTTCATTCTATATGCAACCATGAACACCGATCCTAATTTCTCTTGAAAGTACATCAATGCCCTTGCAAATTCTTGTCCCTTTTCTGTAGCTCCCAAGGGACAGCCACATATACCTTTGCTGATTCGTATTTTTTCTGACACAAGAAATATGAGCAAAGGCTTTCCTAACATCAGAGCACCTACCCAACAACCTACAATTTAAACCAGTTGATCCTGGGATATGCAACTCTAATCCCTGTCTCTCCAAATGAAGAGTGCACCACAATCTCAGAAACTTAATCCCCAAAAGGTCTATGAATATTCAAGTTTGAGCACCCTACATTGGCAAAACCTGAATATCAAAACGAAGTGGTTCCTTAATAATTGACATTTTAATATAATTACTGAGAAGGAAAAGCTTTCCTCAAGCAGTTACAAATTGTGAAATCCCTTTTATTTCTTGACTTGCTTCTATCCACCACCAACGTGCTTATGTCTAATGTCTCTAATTTCCTTCTTCTGGTGTGAGTTCTTGCTAAGAGTGGTTCTTGTGTCATTCCTTACCATCCAAAGCACAATGTATTAATTCCAAGATCCCTGGTAAACATGAGAGCAACTCGCCACCCGAGTTGTTGTTATGCTACGCCCAATACTACACTGCATCTCTTGAGGTGTTCCATCAATACGAACAGGAGTCTAATAAAGGGCTCCATTCCTCCTGACACTAGAGCTCCATTGATATTGATTGAGTAAGTTGTGAATCCCCCGTGACCCTCCTGAATGCTCTCCATAGAAGCTAACATCGATTCAGCCCCAAATCCTAACTTTATTCATCAAGATGTCACATGCAAGCCACTGATAACAGACTCTCAAAGAAAGTCCAGGGACAAGAGCGGTGGTCTTTTGTGTTCACATCTTGATTTTCCAGTTGACTTTGAGCTTCACGAGAAAAGTGCTCAGGCGTGGAAGTCCCCTTCTTTGGCAGAGAGAATGGGAGTGTTTCCAAGAAGCCTGTAGAGTTCCATGTCCAAGTGTGGTTGTCATTTTGAATTTCCTGCCACCAAAACCTGGTGAAAGATGCACAGTGGAAGAAGGTTGTGAAAAATTATTCACATAAGCATCCTCATGAGAGACCTGTGATCTCTGTCCTAAGGACAGTAGAGTGAGGTCGTGGAAATAGTACTCCAAAGAAATGCAGGTGAGTGGGCAAGAAAGCTCTCTTGGAGCACATTTGTAAATTGAAATGTTTCAGTGGAAATGGGTTGCATGTGAAGCAGGTGCTGTTTTCCAGTGTTGATTCATTTTGTGAGGAGAGAAGAGAAAAGAAAGAGTGGAGAGGATTCTGAATTTGTTTCTTTCATTTGCTTCAAATTTCCACAATCCACCAGTACTGTGGACTCAAACCCATGTCCCCAGCTTGAGAAGCAGGCACTCTACTTGATCGGCTATATTGCCACTACAGGACTGACCTCTGAGTTACAACACTTGATCACCTACAGTCCTACTTTGTGAAAATGTATGCAGGCAAGCAATCATGACCAAGCCAAACAATGCCTAAAAAATTCTTAATTCTCTTGTTCACAAAAATCCAGCAGGATCTTTTTTGAACGTCAATACCCAAGGCTAGGTGTATGTCATTCGGGAAACATGATTTTCTTCTTCACTTAAGTAGGAAAATGGATGTATCTGATCTCTGAACAGAAAATTTTAGCAGGTTTCCAAAAATGCCAGCTGCAGGGGCTGAGGCAGGACTATTTGGGATTGAGTATATGCTCAATTGGTAATATGAATGTAGATTTTGGGGATCATTCACACATGCATACCTAGCCATTATATTCGCAATCTATTGACAGTTTCCTTGATCCTATTTTTTTCTTATTTTTCCTTTTGTCATTTTTTTTTAAATTCTAAACAGCATAGTGCTGTGATTCATAGACAGTCAGTTCAGGTGATAGATCTTGCAACATTCTCTCAGGAAAGGGTGAGGCAGAGGTAGTTGTTCCCCCTGTGTTATGCCTGTTTCCATCAGTGAGGGAGTGATTCAGTAATTTAGCCACATGCTGTTAGGGGTATAAACAGGCAAAGGCAAGTGGTGCTGCCTCATTGGGACTGGGGTCCCAGAAGGAAAATGTCAAGTCAAAAAAGAAAATATTCCTCACCCAATTTCAATCTTCTGATTATTATTATTTCAGTTATTTCTCTCAAGATACATTACAGAGTGATAAGTGGCAGAAAGTCATATCCTTGATCCTTCATTCATTCAGGTGCAATCCATTCCACTCAGAAAAACACATCAATTGCTTACCAGTTCTCCTGTGAAATGAGAACCATTCATGGGAGATCTCCTCTAAGCAAAGGGAGGGAGCAGGCATTGGGCAGCTAGGTTGTGAGGGGTGCGGGGCTTCTACGCTCCAGTAGTAGAAAGCACTTGGTTGCACTCCACAGAGGGTTTGTAAAGCATTGGGCAATATGAATTTTGAGGAGTGGCTCATGTGACATGGCCAGCACCACAGATTTCAGATGAGGTCACAGAAGAGCGGCCTGAGAACACAGTGGTGTCATGGTTCCCATGGTAACCAGAGACCATTCTGCAACCAGTGGCTTGAGACCAAAATTCAAGACAAGCACCGGTTCAGCTGTGAGGGTAAGAAGATAGACGAAGGGAGCGGCTGCCAGGATCCTGAATTTTTAAAGAAGTAATACTATCCTTGTTGCCTTATCAATGAGAAACTAGGCTGTAATCCTTAAGCAGCCCCATGGGCGATAAATCCCTCCATGTCCAGGCAACACAAGTATTCCCACTGAAGCCTGACAACTCGCACTTCCACCCGGGCCCTCTAGGTGGCTCTGTGCTCCGTGGCTGGCACCATTCATGCTGAGAGCCCTCTGGCTCCTGCTGCAGGCGATAAGCCCTCACAAGTTCCAGTGGAACAGGCTGGGACCAAGCGGTGCCTGAGAGGACATAGCTCAACAAGCTTAGCACCAGCAACAGTGGATTTGCTCTCTACCACACTCCTCCAGGACTGGGAAAACTCAGGTCTTCTTCAGAGTCAGGAAATTAGCCTATAGACCTAGCAGACAAACAGAGTGATGGGTGGTGAATGCTCAGCTCAGAACACCTTGCAGTGCTGCGTCCTGGCTTAAGTAATCATTGAATTGGGACATACCACATTCCATCTATCGGGTTTCCCCTTCTAACCTACAATGTCTGGAAAGGAGACAGCTGTTACGTGGGATGTCCATGTTCCATGTGAAGGTGTGTGGCTCCTCAGGTGGCTCATGTAGAAAGGAGGGAATCATTCACTCAGCATGTCGGATGGAGGACAGGACGAAGCTAATAAGTAAAGAGAGTAGTTGCATGCTCACCCCAACTGCCAGGCCCTTCCTTTTTGGCTGCTGCAGTAAGAATAGGCTGTACCCAGATGCTTACTGGCTGGAATCTCTCCAGGGGCACATCAAAACTCCTCAAGTTTCAGAAAAGTCTTGCCAATCTGTATTCATACAATGCTTCCTCCTCTTGACCAGACAAATGCCCCTCTGTCTCAAGGGCCTGTGGGGTATTGTCAGGAGTCCTCTCAACAGCCCCAGGAGGGAGCACACTACAAGTCAGTGAATGAAATAACAGCCTGGTGAAGGCATGATGATCACAGTTTCACAGGGCATAACACCAGGTTTGAACATAGACTACGCTGAACCTTGAATGGTGCAAAGCTTCCAAGCTGAATATACAAAAGGGGACAGTAAGGACGTTTGGGGGGCAAGAAAAGCTTGAGGTTGTTCATGCTGGAAAACTACTTCAGAGAAGAGACACTATGAAACTGACCATTGTTCATGGTCAACTCACAAACTCCTCGACATATATTCAGACTCATCATTCACTACAAATACAGGAAGTATTTATTGCCCTTTCATTCTTTATGCAACCATGAACACCAACCCTAATTTTCCTTCAAAGTACATCAATGCCCTTGCAACTTTGTGTCTCTTTTTTGTAACTCCCAAGGACATCCGAATATACGTTTGCTGATTCCTATTTTTTCTGGCACAAGAACCATGAGCAAATGCTTTCCTAACATCATAGCACCTACCCCACGACCTATAATTTAAACCAGTTGATCCTGGGATATGCAACTCTAATTCCTGGCTCTCTGGATGAACACTGCACCACAATCTCAGAAAATTAATCCCCAAAATTTCTACAAATATTCAAGTTTGAAGACCCTCATCAGCAAAACCTTAGTATCAAACCCAGAGGTTCCATAATAACAAACATCTTAATACTATTACTGAGAAGGAAAAGCCTTCCTCAAGCATTTGAAAATTGTCAAATCTATTTTCTTTCTTGATTTGTTTCTATCCACTGCCTATGTGCCATATGCATAATGTCTCTGAAATTCTTCTTCTGGTGTGAGTTCTTGCAAAGAGTGGTACTTGTGTCATTGGTCACCATTCAAAGCACAATGCATTTCTTCCCAGATACCCAGTAAATATGAGAGCAACTCCCAAACCGAGTTGCTATGCTTCACCCAAATCTACACTGCATCTCTTGCAGAGGTCCATCAACATTAACAAGAGTCTCAAAAAGTGGTCCATTCCTCCTGACACTTCAGCTCCAATGACATTTGTTGAGTGGGTTGTGAATCCCCCATGACACTCCTGAATGCTCTCCATAGAGGCTAACATTGAATCAGCCCCAAATCCTCAATTTAGTCTTCAAGAAATCACATGCAAGCCACTGCAAAGCAGACTCCCAGAGAAAGTCCAGGGACTACAGCCGTGGTCTTTTGTGTTCACTACTTGATTTTCCAGTTTATATTGAGGTTCACGTGCAAAGTGCTCAGATGTGGAAGTCCCCTTCATTGGCAGAGAGAATGCGAGTGTTTCCAAGAAGCCTGGAGAGTTCCAGGTCCATGTGCTGTTGTCATTTTGAATTTCCTGCCATGGAAACCTGGTGAACAATGCTCAGTCAAAGAAGGTTGTGAAGAATTATTCGCCTAAGCATCCTCATGAGAGACCCCTGATCTCTGTCCTAAGGAGAGTAGAGTGAGGTCGTGGATGTAGTTCTCTGAAGAAATGCAGGTGAGTGGGCATGACTACTCTCTTGGAGCACATTTGCAAACTGAGTAGTGTCAGGGAAAATTGGTTGCATGTGAAAGGGGTGCTGTTTTGCAGTGTTGCTTCATTTTATGAGGAGTGGAGGAGAGAAAAGAAAGAGGGGAGAGGATTCTGAATTGGTTTCTTTTGTTTGTTTTGAATTGCTACAATCAACCAGTGCTGGGGAATGGAACCCGGTCTTGCACTTGAGTGGCAGGCCCAGTATGCAGTGGGCTATATCGCCAGCACAGGGCAGGTCTCTGAGTTACAACACTAGATCACCTGCAGTCCTACTTTTTGAAAATGTATTCAGGCAAGCAATCATGACCAAGCCAAACAATGCCTAAGGAATTCTTAATTCTCTTGTTCACAAAAATCCAGCAAAGAACTTTTTTGCATGTCAATACACAAGGCTAAGGTGTATCCTAAGGGAAACATTTTTTCCCTCTTCACTTAAGGAGGAAAATGGATGTAGCTGAACAGAAAATTTTTATCAGGGATGCAAGGATACCAGGTGCAGGGGCTGAGGCAGGACTATTTGGGAATGAGAATATGCTCAATTGGTGACTATGGAAGTAGATATTGAGGTTCATTTCCACATGCATACCTAGCCATTATATACGCAATCTACTGACATTTTCCTCGATCCGATTTTTTCTTATTTTTCATTTTGTCATTTTTTTTAAAAAAAAGTCTAGACAGCATAGAGCTGGGCATAATGGACAAGCCAGTTCAGGTGATGGATCTTGCCCATCCTCTCAGGAATTTGTGAGGCAGAGGAAGTTATTCCTCCTGAGTTATGCCTTTTTCCATCAGTGAGGGAGTGTTTCAGTTATTTAGCCACATGCTGTTCGGGATATAAACAGGCAAAGGCAAGTAGTGATGCCTCATGTGGTCTGGGGTCCCAGAAGTAAAACGTGGCATCAAAAATAAAACATTCCTCATCCAATTTCAATCTCCTGCTCATTGTGATTTCAGTTATTCCTCTCAAAACTCACTACAGAGGGATAAGTTGCAGAAAGTCATATCCTTGTGCCTTTCTTCATTCCAGTGCATTCCATTCCACTCAGAAAAATACATCAATTGCTCAGCAGTTGTCCTGTGACATGAGAACCATTCATGGGAGATCTTCTCTAATCAAAAGGGAGAGAGCAGGCAGCAAGGTTGTGAAGGGCGCAGGGCTTCTAGGCTGCAGTAGGAGAAAGCACTCCGTTGTAATCCCCAGAGTGTTTGTGAAGCCTTGGGCAACATGAACTTTGACAAGTGGCTCACATGATATGACCAGCTTTGCAGATTCCGCCTGAGCCATAGAGGAGTGGCCTGAAATTACATTGGCTTCACGGTTCCCATGGCAACCAGAGACCATTCCACTCCTGGCTTCTTCAAGCCAACATTCAAGACAAGCACCGGTTCAGCTGTGAGGGTAAGAGGATAGACAAAGGGAGTGGCTGCCAGGGTCCTGTGTTTTTAAAGAAGTAATAGTATCCTTGTTGCCTAGTCAATGGGAAACCAGGCTAAGCAGTAAGCGGTAAGCAGCCCCGTGGGCAATAAATCTCTCCAAGTCGAGGCATGACAAGAGTTCCCACTGAAGCCTGACAGCTCGCACTTCCACCCGGGAATGCTAGGTGGCGCTGTGCTCCGTCAGCCGCATCATTCATGCTGACAGCCTGCTCACCTGGCTTTGGCTGCAGGCTATTAGCTCCCACAAGTTCCAGTGGAACAGTCTAGGATGGAACGATTCCTGAGGGGATGTAACTCAAAAAGCTTAGCAAGGGCACCAGTGGATTTGCCCTCTGACCACACTACTACAGACTGGTAAAACCCGGGCATTCTTCAGAGTCAGATAACTAGCCTAGAGCCCTAGCACCCACACAGAGTGTGTGAGCACTCAGCTCACTAGAGCTTGCAGTGCTACGCCGTGGCATATGTGATCATTAAATTGGAACATATCACATTCCATCTGTCGGGTTTCCCCTCCTAACCTACAAAGTCTGGAAAGGAGACAGTTGTTATGTGGGATGTCCATCTTCCATTTGAAGGTGTGTGGTTCCTCTGGTGGCTCATGAAGCAAAGAGGAAATTATTCACTCAGCATGTTGGACAGTGGACTGGACGGACCTAACAAGAAGGAGAGTTGTTGTGTGCTCATTCCAAGTGCCAGGCCCCTCCTCCATGGCTTCTGCCTTAAGATTAGGCTGTACCCAGTTACTTACCTGCTGGGATTTCTCCAGGGGCACATGAAAACTCCTAAAGTTGCAGAAATGTCTTGCCAAACTGTATTCATACAATGGTTTATCTTCTTGACAAGACAAATGCACTCTGTCACAAGGGCCTGTGGGATATTGCCAGGAGAACTGTATGCAGCCCTGGGAAGGAGCAGACTACAAGTCGGTGAATGAAATAACAGCCTGGTGATGGCATGATAAGCACAGTTTCACGGGGCATTACAGGAGCATTAACATATACCATGGTAAACGTGGAATGATGAAAAGCTTCCAAGCTGAATATTCTAAAGGGGACAGTAAGGACGTTTTGGGGGCCAAGAAACCTGGAGGTTGCTCATGTTGGAAATCAACTTCAGAGAAGAGACACTATGAAATTCGCCATGAACTTACTGGAAGTGGCCAGTAGTTGAATGGTCTCCTGCCTGCAGCAGGAGTAGGGTCAGCAGGATCTCAGCATGAATGGTGCAGGCAATGGAGCACAGAAACACCATGCGGGCCCAGGTGGAAGAGCGAGCTGTCAGGATTCAGTGGGAATCCTTGTCTTGCCTGGACATGGAGGTATTTATCGCCCATGGGGCTGCATACGGCTTACAGCCTGGCTTTTAGTTGACCAGGCAACAAGGAAAGTATTACTTCTTTAAAAACGCAGGACCTTGGCAGTCGCTCCCTTCATCTATCCTCTTACTCTCGTAGCTGAGCCAGTACTCATCTTGAATGTTGGCTTCAAGCAGCCTGTGGTGGAATGGTCTCTGGTTGCAAAGGAAACCAAGACGCCTCTGTGTTCTCAGGCCACTCCTCTGTGACCTCAGGTGGAATCTATGGTGCAAGCCCTGTCACGTGAGCCACTCGTCAAAGTTCATTTTCCACAAGGCTTCACAAACAGTCTGGAAAGTGCAACCAAGTGCAATCTCCTACCAGAGCCTAGAAGCTCCGCACCTTTCATAACCTAGATGCCCAATGACTGCTCCCTCCCCTTTGATTAGAGGAGATATCCCATGAATGGTTCTCATGTCACAGGAGAACTGGTAAGCAATTGATGCATTTTCCTGAGTGGAATGGAATGCACATAAATGAATGAAAGACCAAGGATTTAACTTTCTGCCACTTATCTCTCTGTCATGAATCTTGAGAGGAATAACTGAAGTCATGACGAGCAGATGATTGAAATTGGTTGAGGTAAGATTTCTTTTTGACACCACGTTTCACTTCTGGGACCCCAAACCCCATGAGGCATCACCACTTGCCTTTGCCTGTTTATATCCCTAACAGCATGTGGCTAAATTACTGAAGCACTCCCTCACTGATAGAAACAGGCATAACACAGGAGGAACATGTCCTCTACCCCTCCCTCCTCTGAGAGGATGGGGAAGATCCATCACCTGAACTGGCTTGTCCATTATGCACAGCTCTCTGTGGTTTAGAATTTTACAAAATAAAAAATTACAAAAGGAAAAATGAGAAAAAAATCGGATTGAAGAAAGTGTCAGTAGATTGTGAATATAATGGATAGGTATGCATGTGTGAATGATCCCCAAATCTACATAGTCACCAACTGAGCTTATTCTCAATCCCAAATAGTCCTGCCTCTGCCACTGCTCCTGGCATACTTGGATCCCTGACAAATATTTTCTGCTCAGGGATCAGCTACTTCCATTTTCCTCCTTCAGTGAAGAGGGACAAAATCTTTCCCTCAGGACACATCACTAGTCTTGGGTATTGACATGCAAAAAAGTCCCATGCTGGATTGTTGTGAACAAGAGAATTAAGAATTCCTTAGGCATTTCTTGGCTTGGTTATGATTGCTTGTCTGCATAAATTTTCAGAAAGTAGGACAGAAGGTAATAATGTGCTGTATCTCAGAGGCCCTTACTGTGCTGGCAATATAGCCCAGCAGTAGAGTGCCTGACTCTCAAACTCAAGACCTGAGTTCCAGGCCCAGCACTGGTAGATTGCAGAAATTCCAAATGATCAAAAGAAACCAATTCAGAATCCTCTCCCCTCTTTCTTTTCTCCTCTACACTTCCCACAAAATGAATCAATACTTGAAAACGACACCCATTTCATATGCAACCCATTTACAGTGACACCTTTCTATTTGCATATGTGCTCCAAGGGAGCAGTGATGCATACTCACCTGCATTTCTTCAGAGTATTACTTCCACGACCTCACTCTACTCCCCTTAGGACACAGATCACGGGTCTCTCATGAGGATGCTTATGCGAATAATTCTTCACAACCTTCTTCCACTGCACATTGTTCACCAGGTTTTGCTGGCAGGAAATTCAAAATGACAACAGCACATGGACCTGGAACTCTCCAGACTTCTTGGAAACACTCCCATTCTCTCTGCCAATGAAGGGGACTTCCACACCTGAGCAGTTTTCTTGTGAACCTCAATGTCAAGTGGAAAACCAAGAGGTCAACACAATAGACTGCTGCTCTTGTCCCTGGACTTTCTCTGAGAGTCTGTTGGCAGTGGCTTGCATGTGACTTCTTGATGAATAAAGTTAGGATGGGGCTGAATCGACGTTAGCCTATCTGGAGTGCATTTAGGAGGGTCACTGGGCATTCACAACCCACTCAACCAATGTCATTGAATCTCCAGTGTCAAGAGGAATGGAGCCCTTTTTTAGACTCTTGTTACTATTGATGGACCCCCTCAAGAGATTCAGTGTAGAATTGGGTGAAGCATAACAGCACCTCGGTTGCCAGTTGCTCTCATGTTTACCGGGGATGAGAGAATTAATGCATTGTGCTTTGGATTGGTAATGAATGACACTGGAACCACTCTTTGCAAGAACTCACACCGGAAGTGGAAAACCAGAGACATTAGGCATATGGCACGTTGGCAGTGTAGAGAAACAAGTCAAATAAGAGAATGGATTTGACACTTTGCAAATGTTTGAGGAACGCTTTTCTTTCTCAATAATTATATTCAAATGTTGGTTATTATGGAAACACTTCTGGTTTGAAATTCAGGTTTTGCCAATGTAGGGTCTTCAAACTTGAATATTCACAGACTTTTGGGGATTGAACTTCTGAGATTGTGGTGCACTCTTCATTTGGAGAGTTGGCGATTAGAGTTGCATATCCCAAGATCAACTGGTTTTAAATGTAGGTCATGGGGTAGGTGCTGTGATTTTAGGAAAGCCTTTGCTCATGGTTCTTGTGCCAGAAAAAATAGGAATCACATACGTATATGCGACTGTCCCTTGGGAGCTACAGAAAAGAGACAGGAATTTGCAAGGGCTTTGAGGTACTTTCAAGGGAAAATAGTGTCGGTGTTCATGGTTCCATACAGAATGAAAGTGCAATAACTACTTCCTGTATTTGTAGTTTATGACCAGTCTGAATATATGTCATGTAGTTTGTGTGTTAGCCATGATCAATGTCAAGTTTCATAGTGTCTGTTCTCTGAAGATGTATTCCAGCGTGAACAACCTCCAGCTTTTCTTGCCCCCCAAAGTCCTTAACCTCCCCTTTTGAATGTTCAGTTTGGAAGCTTTGCACCATTCCATGTTCAGCATGGTCTATGTTCAAACCTGGTGTTATGCCCTGTGGAACTGTGCTGATAATGCCATCACCAAGCTGTTATTTCATTCACTACCTTGTAGTCTGCACCTTCCCTGGCTGCTTAGAGGACTCCTGGCAATATCACACAGGCCCTTGAGATAGAGGGGCATTTGTCTGGTCAAGAAGAGGAACCATTGTGTGAATACAGATTGGCAAGACATTTCAGCATATTGAGAAGATTTGATGTGCCCCTGGAGAAATCCCAGCAGCTAAGTAACTGGGTACAGCCTTGTCTTAATGCAGCAGCCAAGAAGGCGGGGCCTTGCTGTTGGAGTGAGCACACAAAAACTCTCCTTGCTTGTTAGGTCCGTCCTGTCCTCTGTCCAACATGCTGAGTGAATAATTCCCTCCTCTCTTCATGAGCCACCAGTGGAGCCTCATGCCTTCACATGGAAGATGGACATCCCATGTAACAGCTGTCTAATTCCAGACACCGTAATTAAGTAGGGAAACCAGACAGATGGAATGTGATGTGTCCCAATGCAATGATCACTTAAGCCACAGCGCTGCACTGCATGATCTATTGAGCTGAGCGCTCAGCACCCATCACTTTGCGTGGCTGCTAGGCCTCTAGACTCGTTTCTGGAATGCCCGGGTTATCCCAGTCCTGAAGGAGTGTAGTCAGAGGGCAAATCCACTGTTGCTGGTGCTAAGCTTGTTGAGCTATGTGTTCTCAGGCACTCCTGGGTCCCAGCCTGTTCCCCTGGAAATTGTTTGGGTTTTAGCCTGCAGTAGGAGCCAGTTGAGCGGGTTCTCAGCATGAATGTTGGGGGCAAAGGACAACAGACCCACCTAGTGATGGCAGGTGAAATTGCGAGATGTCAATGGATGCATCAGTGGTAACCTTATCTTTTCTGGACATGGAATGATTTTTGGACCACGGTGCTGCACACCACTTACAGCCTGGTTTCTCGTTATCGAGGCAAAAAGGACAGTATTACTTCTTTAAAACACAGGACCCTGGCAGCCTCTCCCTTCATCTATCCACTTACCCTCACAGCTGAGAGGGTGCTTGTCTTGAATGTTGGCTTGGAGCAGCCAGGAATGGAATGGTCTCTGGTGGCCATGGGAATCGTGATGCCACTGTGTTCTCAGGCTGCTCCTCCGTGACCTCAGGTGGAATTTGAGGCGCAGGCCTAGTCACGTGAGCCACTCATAAAAGTTTATGTTGCCCAAGGCTTCACACACTCTATGAGGAGTGCAACCAAGTGCCTTCTCCTTCCAGATCCTAGAAGCCCCATGCCCTTCACATCTAGCTGCCCAATGCCTGCTCCCTCCCCTTTGATGAGAGGAGATCTCTCATGAATGGTTCTCATGTCACAGGAGAACTGGTAAGCAAATGATATGTTTTCTGCATGGAATTGAATGCACCCAAATCAATGAAGGATCAAGGATATGTCTTTCTGCCACTTATCTCTCTGTAATGAATCTTGAGAGGAGTAACTGAAATCATAAGGAGCAGAAGATTGAAATTGGATGAGGAATGTTTTCTTCTTGACATCACACTTTGCTCCTGGGACCCCAGACACCATGAGGCATCACCACTTGCCTTTGCCTGATTATATCCCCAAGAGCATCGGGCTAAATTACTGAATCACTCCCTCACTGATGGTAGAAGGCATATCTCAGGAGGAACAATTTCCTCTGCCTCACACTTTCCTGAGATGATGGGCAAGATCCATCACCTGAACTGTCTTTACCATTATGCACAGCTCTCTGCTGTATAGATTTTTTCAAAAAAAAAAAAAAGACAAAAGGAAAAAAAAAAGAAAAAATAGGATTGAGGAAACTGTCAGTAGATTGTGAATATAATGGATAGGTATGCATGTGTGAATGATCCCCAATATCTATATTCATAGTCACCAATTGAGCATATTCTCAATCCCAAATAGTCCTGCCTCTGCCCCTGCTCCTGGCGTCCTTCGATCCTTGATAAAAATTTTCTGCTCAGGGATCACCTACATCTATTTTCCTCCTTAAGTGAAGAGGAAAAATATCTTTCCTTCAGGACACACGTCTAGTCTTGGGTATTGACATGCAAAAAAGGTCCTTGCTGAATTGTTGTGAACAAGAGAATTAGGATTTCCTTAGGTTTTGTTTGGCTTGGCTATGAATACTTGCCTGCATACATTTTCACAAATTAGGACTGTAGGTGATAATGTGTTGTAACACAGAGGGTGTCCCTGTACTAGCGATATAGCACTTCATGTAGAGTTCCTGCCTCTCAAGCTCAAGACCTGGGTTCTAGTCCCCAGCACTGGTAGATTGCAGAAATTCCAAACAGAGAAAAGAAACCAATTCAGAATCCTCTCCCCTCTTTCTTTTCTCTTCTCCACTCCTCATAAAATGAAACAACACTGGAAAACAGCAACCATTTCACATGCAACGCATTTCAACTGAAACCTTTCAGTTTGCAAATGTGCTCCAAGAGAGCAGTTATGCCCACTCACTTGCATTTCTTCAGAGTGCTACTTCCACAACCTCACTCTACTCTCCTTAGAACAGAGAACACAGGTCTCTCATGAGGATGCTTATGTGAATAATTCTTCACAACCTTCTTCCACTGTACATTCTTCATCATGTTTTGGTGGCAACAAATTCAAAATGACAACCACACTTGTACCTGGAAATCTCCAGGTTTCGTGGAAACACTCCCATTCTCTCTGCCAATGTAGGGGACTTCCACTCCTGAGCACTTTCCACGTGAACCTCAATGTCAACTCAAAAACCAAGAGGTGAACACAAAAGACCGCTGATCTTGTCCCTGGACTTTCTCTGACAGTCTGCTTCGCAGTGGCTTGCATGTGACTTCTTGATGAATAATGATAGAATTTGTGGCTGCATCAATGTGAACCTCTATGGAGTGCATCAGGAGGGTCACGGGGACTTAACAACCCACCCAACCAATATCATCGGAGCCCCAGTGACAAGAGGAATGGAGCCCTTTTTTAGGTACTTGTTAATATTGATGGAACCCCTAAAGAGATGCAGTGTAGTACTGGGTGAAGCATAACCAGAACTCCGGTTGTGAGTTGCTCTCATGTTTACTGGGGATCTGGGAATTAATGCATTGTGCTTTGTTGGTAAGGATTGACACAAAACCATTCCTTGCAAGAACTCACACCAGAAGAAGGAAATCAGAGACATTAGGCATATGGCACATTGGCGGTGGATAGAAACAAGTCAAGAAAGAAAACGGATTTGACAATTTGCAAATGCTTTAGGAACGCTTTTTCTTCTCTTTAATTCTAATAAAATGTTGGTTATTATGGAGCCACTTCTCTTTTGATATTCACGTTTTGACAATCTAGGGTCTACAAACTTGAATATTTGTAGACTTTTTGGGGTTTAAATTTCTGAGATTGTGGAGCAATCTTCATTCAGAGAGCCGGGATTAGAGTTGCATAAGACAGGATAAACTGGTTTAAATTATAGGTCATGGGGTAAGTGCTGTGATGTAAGGACAGACTTTGAACATGATTTTGTGCTAGAAAAAATAGGAATCAGCATACGTTTATGCAGCTGTCCCTTGGGAGCTGCAGATAAAAGACAGGAATTTGCAAGGGCATTGATGTTCTTTCAAGGGAAATTAGGGTCGGTGTTCATGGTTGCATACAGAATGAAAGGGCAATAACTACTTCCTGTACTTGTAGTGTATGATGAGTCTGAATATATGTCATGGAGTTTATGGGTGAACTGTGAACAATGGCGAGTTTCATACTGTCTCTTCTCTGATGTAGTTTACTGTTGGAGGCCGCTGCCCTGTAGGGCCCGCAGTGGTAGCTGGCCTTGCCCTAAGATGGCGCCTAGAATCCCAACTGCAAAGAAAAACAACTTTAAGGAAGTGCTTTCTATTGGCTGACTGATCTCCTCCACGTTTGTGCTTAGCTCGTGATCAGTACATGTCCTCATTACCCACCATTAATTGTCCACGAGCTAAACACCTGACCTGTTAGGTGATTGGCTGTTACATCCCATAAAGCTGCATACTTTTCACGGCGGAGAGCAGCAGCAGCTGCGTGAGAGAGAAGAAGAAGAGAGAGAGCTGCATGGTGAGGAGCGGAAGAAGAAGAAGAAGACAGAGGCGGTGGAGGAAGAAGAACCAGGCACTGAGCTTAGGAGCTCTCCCATAAAAATAAAGACCTTAAAACTCCATCTGAGAGCCGAGTCTTCATTTTACTCACTGGATGAGACAGTTTCCCAGCATGAACAACCTCCAGCTTTTCTTACCCACCAAATATCCCTACTGTCCCCTTTTGAATATTCACCTTGGAAGCTTTGCACCATTCCACGTTCAGCATGGTCTATGTTCAAACATGGAGTTATGCCCTGTGAAACTGTGCTCATCATGCCATCACCAGGCTGTTATTTTATTCACTGGCTTGTAGTCTGTTCCCTCCTGGGGTAGCTTGGAGGACTCCTGGCAATATCCCACAGGCCTTTGGGACAGAGGGGCATTTGTCTGTTCAAGTAGATGAACCATTGTGTGAATACAGATTGGCAAGACATTTCTGCTTCTTGAGGAGTTTTGATGTGCCCTGGAGAAATCCCAGCAGGTAAGTATCTGGGTACAGACTAGCCTTAATAGAGCAGTCAAGGAGGAGGGGCCTGGCAGTTGGAGTGAACATACAACTCTCCTTGCTTGTTAGGTTCATGCTCTCCTCTGTCCAACATGCTGAGCTAATGATTCCCTCCTCTCTTCATGAGCCACCAGAGGATCCACATACCTTCACATGGAACACGGACATCCCACATAACAACTGTCTCCTTTCCAGACTTTGTATATTAGGAGGGGAAACCAGATAGATGGAATGTGATGTGTACCAATTCAATGATTACTTAAGTCACGGCTCAGCACTGCATGCTCTACTGAGCTGAGTGCTCACCAACCATCTCTTTGTGTGGCTGCTAGTCCTCTAGGCTAGTTTCCTGACTCTGAAGAAGAGCCAGGTTTTCCCAGTCCTGGAGGAGTGTGGTAAGAGGGCAAATCCACTGGTGCCAGTGCTAAGCTTGTTGAGCTACATTTTCTGAGGCACCGCTCGGTTCCAGCCTGTTCCACTGGAACTTGTGGGGGCTTACACCTGCAGCAGGAGCCAAGTGAGAAGGCTCTCAGCATGAATGGTGCGTACAAGGGAGCACAGCGTCACCTAGCGGGCCCGGGTGGAAGTGGGAGCTGTCAGGCTTCAGTGGGAACCCTTGTCTTACCTGGACATGGAGGGATTTATTGTCCGTGGGGCTGCATACCGCTTGCAGCCTGGTTTCTCATTGACCAGACAACAAGGAAAGTATTACTTCTTTAAAAACGCAGGACCCTGTCAGCCACTCCCTTCATCTATCCTCTTACCCTCACAGGTGAGCCAGTTCTTGTTTTGAATGTTGGCTGGAAGCAGACAGGAGGGGAATAATCTCTGGTTGCCATGGGAACCGTAACACCACTGTGTTCTTAGTCTGCTCCTCTGTGATCTCAGGTGGAATCTGCATTGCAGGCCATGTCACGGGAACCACTCGTCAAATTTTATGTTGCCCAAGGCTTCACAAATCCTCTTGGGAGTGCAAACAAGTGCCTTCTCCTACTGGATCCTAGAACCCCACACTCGTCACAACCTAGCAGCCCAATTCCTGCTCCCTCCCATTTGATTAGAGGACATCACCCATGAATGGTTCTCATGCCACAGGAGAACTGGTAAGCATTTGATGGGTTTTCTGAGTGGAATTTAATGCACCTGAATGAATGAGGAATTGAGGATATGACTTTCAGGCACTTATCTCTCTAATGAATCTTGAGAGGAATAACTGAAATCATACCGAGCAGAAGATTGAATTGGATGAGGAATGTTTTCATTTTGACACCTTGTTTCACTTCTGACACCCCAGACCACATGAGGCATCACCACTTGCCTTTTCCTGTTTATATCCCCAACAGCAACGGTCTAAATTACTGAAGCACTCCCTCACTTATGGAAAGAGGTATAATGCAAAAGGAAAAACTTCCTATGCCTTACCCTTTCCTGAGATGATGTGCAATATCCATCACCTTTACTGACTTGCCCATTATGCACAGCACTCTGTTGTTTAGAATTTTTCAAAAAAAAAAAAATGACAAAAGGAAAAGTAAAAAAAAAAAAATTGGATCGAGAAAAATGTCATTAGATTGGCAATATAATGGGTAGGTATGCCTGTGTGAATGATCCCCAAAATCTACATTCATAGTCACCAATTGAGCATATTCTCAATCTCAAATAGTACTTCCTCTGCCCCTGACCCTGGCCTCCTTGGATCTCTGATAAAAATTTTCTGATCTGGGATCAGCTATATCCGTTTTCCTACTTAAGTGAAGAGGGGAAAAATCTTTCCCTCAGGACACACCACTAGCCTTCAAGCAAAAATGTTCCTTGCTAGATTGTTGTGAACAAGAGAATTAAGAATTTTTAGGCATTGTTTGGCTTGGTCATGATTGCTTGCCTGCATGCATTTTCACAAAGTAGGACTGTAGGTGATCAAGTGTTGTAACTCAGAGGCCCTTCTTGTGTTGGCGATATAGCCCATCACTTACAGTGCTTGCCTTTCAAGATCCAGACCCAAGTTCCAGTCCCCAGCTTTGATGGAATGTTGGAAATTAAAAAAAAAAAAAAAAAAAGAAACCAATTCAGAAACCTCTCCCATCTTTCTTTTCTCTTCTCCTCTCCTCACAAAATGAATCAACACTGAAAAACAGCACCAGTTTCACATGCAACCCATTTCCACTGACACCTTACAGTTTGCAAATGTGCTCCAAGGGAACAGTGATGCCCACTCACCTGCATTTCTTTAGAGTACTACTTCCACAACCTCACTCTACTCTCCTTAGGACAAAGATCACAGG
This sequence comes from Sciurus vulgaris, assembly GCF_902686455.1. Lineage (NCBI taxonomy): Eukaryota > Metazoa > Chordata > Mammalia > Rodentia > Sciuridae > Sciurus > Sciurus vulgaris. The sequence goes on along the minus strand of NW_027632708.1, from coordinate 422,746 downwards.
TCTCTCATAAGGACGCTTATGCAAATAATTCTTCACAAACTTCTTCTACTGCACATTGTTCACCAGGTTTCGGTGGCAGGAAATTTAAAATGACAACCGCACTTGGACTTGGAATTCTCCAGGCTTCTTGGAAACACTCCAAGCCTCTCTTCCAATGAAGGGGACTTCCACTTCTGAGCGCTTTCCATAGGAACTTCAATGTCAACTGGAAAACCAAGAGGTGAACACAAAAGATCGCCGTTCTTGTCCTTGGGCTTTGTTTGACAGTCTACTTTGCAGTCGCTTGCATATGACTTCTTGATAAATAAATTTAGGGTTTGGGGCTGAATTGATGTTAGCCTCTATGAAGTGCATCAGGAGGGTCATGGGGATTTCACAACCCACTCAATATCATTGGAGCTCCAGTGTCAAGAGGAATGGAGCCCTTTTTTAGATACTTGTTTATATTGATGGCACCCCTCAAGAGATGCAGTGTAGTATTGGGTGAAGCATAACCACAAATCGGGTTGCAAGTTGCTCCCATGTTTACTGGGGATCTGGGAATTAATGCATTGTGCTTTGGATGATAAGGATTGACACAAAACCACTCTTTGCAAGACCTCACACCGGAAGAAGGACATCAGAGACAATAGGCATATGGCACATTGACAGTGGATAGAAACAAGTCAAGGATGAAAACGGATTTGACAATTTGCAAATGCTTGAGGAACACTTTTCCTTCTCATTAACTGTATTAATATTTTGGTTATTATGGAACCACTTCTCTTTTGATATTAAGGTTTTGCCAATTTAGCATCTTCAAACTTGAATATTCAAAGACCTTTTGGTGATTAAATTTCTGAGATTGTGGTGCACTCTTAATTCAGAAAGCCGGGGATTAGAGTTGCATATGTCAGGATCAACTGGTTTAAATTGTAGGTCGTGGGGTAGGTGCTGTGATGTTAGGACAGCCTTTGCTCATGGTTATTGTGCCACAAAAAATAGAAATCAGCATAGGTATATGTGGCTGTCCCTTGGGAGCTACAGAAAAGAGACAGAAATTTGCAAGGGCATTGATGTACTTTCAAGGGAAATTAGGGTCAGTGTTCATGGTTGCATACAGAATGAAAGGGAAATAGCTACTTCCTGTATTTGTAGTTTATGATGAGTCTGAATATATGTCGTGGAGTTTGTGGGTTGACCATGAACAATGACGAGTTTCATTGTAGCAAGTATTCTACTTCCAGTCTGGCCCATGGTCTAATTGACAAGACTTCAGAGCAAAGTTTGGAGCTTTTTAGAAAATGATGGATCCCAATGAGCAGTGCAACCCGAGGTACAGGGAAGTGAGTAACACCCCTGGCCATCCGATGCTGTCACAGGAACCCTGGGAAGGTCCAGGAAAACATCCAGAGCATAAATCAGGAGGGAAGTGGCCTGGATAAGTTCAGCTCTGGTCTCCTATGCCCTCACCTGCCATGGTGGCCCTCACTGAGGTGAGGAGAAGAAAACAGACCTTGCCCAGTGGATCCAACCCACTGCAGGCCAGGAAGCAGGGGGTTGGGAACAGCCAGTGAGCAGAGCTGAGACACACTCAGACATGTGGGGCACCCCTTCTCTCACTCCCCAATCCAGGCACAGTGTGGACCCTCCACCTCCTCCACCTCCTCCCACTCCCATGGAGAGCAAAGGCAGTAGCCACCTCCCATCACCTCCACCACCTCACACACCTGGGCATAGTGTGTACCCTCACCACCTCCATCACCTCACACCCCGGTACAACAGGTGACCTTCCACCTCCATCACCTCCCACTAACAGGCACAGCATGGACCCTCACTTCCTCCATCACCTCACACCCAGGTACAGCAGGGGACCCTCCGACACTTCCCTGGACCCAGGTTTCAGAGGTCTCAGTCCATGGTAGGCTGACTCCATTGCTCTGGACCCAAGATGAGACTATACATCATGCAGAAGGGAGTGATGAAGAAGAGCCACTGAGCTCCTGATGGAGTTAGAAAGCAGAGAGGAAGGGGCCATGGCAGGATACACCCTTCCAGGACACATCTGTGACCCACTTCCGGGCAGGCCCCACCCACCTCAGTGACTGCCCTGTCCATTGGATGAGGATGGAAGGATTAGGTCACAGCTGTCACAGTCCAATCATGGCACCTCCAACATGTCTGCATTAAGAGGAGCATTGTGGGGACACCTCACATCCAAGTCATGACACAGCCACTGACAATATGTAAATGAGTGGACCTGGCTGTGTTCCAATAAAGCTTTCCATGGATGCCATTTTTATTTACTTACTGGAGTAGGGATGACCCGGGCCTTGTGCATGCTAGATAAGCACTCTACCACTGAGCTCAGTCCTCAATTTCCCAAATTGAAATTTCATCAAATGTGTCAAATGAAAGGCCCCCATACCATTAAAAAAGGGAGGCATTCTTAGCTGTGGATGGTAAAAAAAAGAGCCTGTGTCTGGATGTGGCCTACAGGCAGCAGCCTGTTGTCCCCTGACCATGCCCAAGAGGGCCTGAGGAAACCTGGGTTAGGGCCAGTTCTGGCATGGTTCCTGGATGCTGGTCCCCCATGAAGACTCAGTCAAGCCAGGGCTGCTCAGCAACAGGCAAGAAGGGCATTGCCTCTCTGCACCGGATGCATGGATGCCACCTGTCCCAGTGTTGAGGGCTCTATGCTAGAATCCGCTCACCCCTGCAAGGTCAGTGCTGGAGGGCCTTTGTGGTCATTTTCTCACTGGTACTGAGCAGTGGAAACTGGGGGCCTCCTGCCAGGCAGATCTGGCTGAAGCAGGAGGGGGTGCCTCTGCACTGCTTTATCTCTCCTGCCCCTGTGAATCCTTCCACGGTCTACTTCCTGCCTGTTTTTCACACCTTCATGCTGTTTGTCAGTGACTCTGCTGTTTAAAATGTAGCACCCTGCAGAGGTATGAGTCAGCTACCACTCGAATCTGTGTCCCCCAATCACAGGGGCAGCTAACACCACAGCAAGGATGACACTGACTGCAGCAGCAATCAGGCCTGGGTCGGGGCCCTCGTGAGTGTGAGTAGCCACCGTCTTAGGGCCCAAGATCTGCCTGGCCCTCCACCAGAGGCCACCCAGCCAGGGATTGCTTCCCACTGTGGGCTCTGCCACACCCCAGCTGTCGGCACCTTGGACCTCAGTCTCCAGAACTGTGGAAAAGAAAGGACTGTGCTTTATAAGCCATCCTGCCTGTGGAGCTTCTTCACAGCACTGCAAACACGCAGGTCAGCTCCTGACCCCAAGGCCATGGTGAGCTAGATAAGCTTCAGACAGGCTTAAGTCTGAGTCGGTTGAAAAGGTGTCTCTAAACATCAAATTGAGGTAGGTGTTCACTGGCTAAGGGGAAGGTTGTGAGCACAGACCACCGAAAACTGATCTGCTTTCCCTGGGAGCAGGTCTCCATGTTAGCTTATGCAATGTTTGGGGGGCTGGGTAGACATCTACTGGGAGAGCCAGCTACCCGTATTTTTAGTGACATCAACAGGAATTACCATGACATGCCGGACATACCCTTCCTCCCCTTGTTGGTCACATTGAAGGTTTGGTGGGTAAGACTAAACCCTGTGCCAAGAGGTGCTCGGATCAATCTGTGGTGTTGGTTTCCATCATTCCCCACTCAGGTTACTCACAAAACTGTCTGGTATGGGGCATAGAAAACTGCTTCCGAAAGATTCTTCACTTCAAGGGAACTCATTTGCCAGCTCACAAACTCTGCTCCAGGTAGCAGCGAAATACCTCAGGCCTAAAACACCCACAGGACTCTGCTGGAAACTGGGCAGATGAACATTCTGTGATGCTGGAAATATTCAAAGGGTTTGGAGCTCCAGACCCACCTGACAGTGGCGGACACCAGAGTAACTCATCAGCCACAACACCAAGTGCAGGCCCAGGCAGCCCTGAGGGTCAAGACATTTTCATTTCTGTTTTATAGACAAGCTCTCATCTGAAGGAGAAGGGAGCAATACTAGTGTAATGATACTGAGTATCAGTCCATGGTCCCTCTTTTCATGGAAATGTGTTCTTTGAATGGAAGCAGTTTTCCACCGGATACTAAGATGTAAATGCTAAAATTAGTGTGCACTTTTGAATTCCTGTTTATTACACACAATAACACAAATAACTCATGATGGAAGAGTAACAGAAATATATGAAACCTTTCACAAGTACCTAAGAATTGTAGACTGTTGGAAACTATGTTAAATTGTGAAAAATATATTTTATTCAATATATTTTAATACCATTTAATAAAATAAAAGAAATTTCATGGGGCAATCAATCACGGTGTGAGATCTTGAGGCTTGTAGTATATGATTTCTGAGTATATCAAGGGGGTAGAAATTATTTTTTTATAATTTTTGAAAATCTGAAGTAACAGACCCAAAAATTATTGAGTGTTTCTTGTTATTATTGAGAAATACTGTTGACATGATTAATTTCTCTGAATTCTTTAAAAGTATGCTTTATTGCTTCTACCGAAAGAAATATTAAAGATGAATTACTAATTACTTGCTTGTCTTCACCAACAAATGGAAGGTGATTGCAAAGGTATATACTCAAGTATCAAATTAGATATTATATGCCTTATTTAATGGGGTCAAGGTTACTCAGGATTTTATACTTAAATAGGAGAAATATAGAGAAATAATATTTAATTGATTCAATACATACAACTTTTGCAATATTTTGCAAAACTGATGAGGTTAATTTATTTGAACATATTAAATATAACTCAGAATTTACACATACAATTGCTGTCAATAAAACTTGTAAGCGTGAAAGCAAGTCCTGTAAATAGGCAGACCATTGTTAATGAAGATAAGAATTTCAGAAATAAACATTAAATACTCAGTAAAAATGAAATACATTTTTTAGTTTGGAATATTGTTAAAATAGAAAATACATTGTTAAAATAAATATATATACCTATTCATGAAAACTGTTGGAAATCTTAATATCTACTATCTAGATATTTAACAAATTACAAAAGAACAGATACTAGAACAGATAATGAATTATTAATACTATTAACCTACATAGTTAGGGAGAATATATGGCCTGGGTGGGAAATATGTTCACTGTCTTCAGTGTAGTGATTATATATGGAAATATGGATTTTTAAGTTGTAACAAATGAAAAGATTTGACAATGTTTAAAATTTTAATAATAATTATTACCTCTTTTTTAAAATTATGCATACACACCATGCATGCTGACACCCATCCTGTTATTCTCTATGCTATTTTTTTTCTTTTTTTGGCTGGGGGTGGGCACCAGGGGTTGAACCCAGGGCACTCTTCACTGAGCCACGCCCCCAGCCCTGTTTTGTATTTTATTTAGAGACAGGGTCTCACTGAGTTGCTTAGCATTTTGCTGTTGCTGAGGCTGACTTTGAACTCATGATCCTTCTTGCCTCAGCCTCTCTAGCTGCTGAGATTACAGGCATGTGTCACCATGCACCAGCTTGCATGAGTCTTTTTTGGACATATGCTTTGATATTATTTTTTTTTTAAATAAATGATGGAATGCCTAATGGGGTGGCTAGTTGGCTAGTGGATGGTAGGTATATGTGTAACTTATGCTTTTTTCAATATTGAATTATTTTAAATCTAGATGCATATATATGTAATGCATCATTTATAACATGTTTTGTATCATACATATTGCACATACATTGCAAAAGTCAGATTAATTGCTCCCAAAAGATGTCTGAATAATTTAGGGTTCTCCAAAGAAACAGATTTAGAGTGGTGAATTGCCTCATATGAGTAGGAAGCTTGAGCATTTCCTTGATCTGATGTATGCAAGTGGAGACTCAGGGCCATCAGTGATATAATTCAAAGTCTTGGAGCTGCAGAGCCAAAAGTAGACTGTAGGCTTGGAAGACCAAAAACCAAGAGTGGAGGAGACAACTTTCTTACCTCAAGCAATCAGGCAGAGTTATTTGAACCTTACTTCAACTTTTTGTCCTACAGCAGTCCACACTTACCCACCATTTTACTTTCCATTGTTTCAATTACCCACAATCCACCAAAGTAGTGTGAGTACAGAGCAATTGTGATACTTTGAGAGGGGCAGAGAAAATCTACACTTGCACAAATTTTATCACAGTACATAACTATAATTGATCTATACTAGTGAATTAGAGCCTCTTACTCTGCTTATTATAGTAATTAAAATTTATTATATAGATGTATGTGTGGAAAACTACATTGAAAATAGCTAGGATTTTGTTATTGTCAGCAGTCCCAGACATGAGCTGGGGATCTTGAAGCATATTCCCTGTAGATAACAGGGACTACTATATTGGTATTCATTGGGTTGGATGATACTCTCTAACCCTGTGGAGCACCATAAAAAATTGACCTGCTTGGAAGAATAACATGAATAATGTATTTTGCCTAACTTCTTTTCTCAAAATTTCATCTGTTTATAAGAATTACTGCCATTTGTTATCCATTGACAATGAAATTCATTTTGTTGTCAGTACCACATGGAACATTTTGTAAAATAGACCATATTCTAGGGCACAATGAAAATTTTAGCAAATAAAAACAAATTAGAATTATTTTCTTCCTATCAAATTGTCATTGATTGAAATCTAAAATCAACAAGGTTTTTAAATAGAAAATACTCTATCACCTGAAGATTAAATGATGCACTTTTAAAGAAGACCAGAATTTGCAGAAGAAATCAGGGGAGAAATAAGGTCTTAGACAGAAGTGATAACACAGAGAGAGAATATATCAACATCTGTGAGACAGTGTGAGGGCAGTTCCAAGAAGAAAGTTTATAGCACCAGGTTCCTATATTAAAACACAATAGAAAAATACAAAATCAATGTTCTAATATACACCTCAAAGCTGTAGAAAAAGAACAAGTTAACACCAGAATCAGTAGAAGACATAACAGCAATCAATACTATTCACTACCTAAATAGAGTTAAGGTCAAGAATCACAGGAATACATCATGAATGTACAAAATGTATCTGATAAAATGAAGCACCCACTCATGTTTAAAATACTAGAGAAGCGAGGGAGTGAAGAAACATTTCTCAACATTGTAAAGTGACAAACCCATGCCAACATCATACTGAATGGAGAAAAACTAAAAGAATTTCCTCTGAAATGAGGAACATGCCCAGAATGTCTGCTCTCCCATTTCTATTCAATAAAGTCCTTAAAGCTCTCTTTCATCAGGAAAGAGAATAAAATTAAAGGGATACAGAATAAGAAAAGGAGAAGTTAAATTATTTATTGGCTAATGGCATAATCCTCTATTTAAGAATACACCAAAAATTCCAACAGAAGATTTCTAGAATTGATCAATTAAGCAACATTAGCAGGATATGAGAGCAGGACAAATCAAGCACATTCCTTTATTCCAATAATGAATCTGTGGAAAAAGAATTAGATAAACTATTCTACTCAAAATAAGGTCAAAATGACAAAAAATAAAGGAACTTAGGAATAAATCAAACCAAAGGGGTGAAAGACTTCTACAGTGAAAACTATAGAGGCATACATTTTTTTTAATGTGTTCATTTCTGACCACTCTGGGGAAGATCAGTAAGAAGCTGCCAGACTAGTTCTGGGGTTGCAACCCTGTGGAGATGTCAGGGAACCCAAAGCCTCCCCTCCTGATTATCCTGACCATTTCTTACTCATTCCTTATGTGCACTACAAAATTCAGTGTTAATAGAATCCAAAGATAAGAACAATTCCACGTTGGTGCAGTTTACTTTTATGTAACTAGTATGAGATGGTTTGACATTTTCACATCCCAAATCCCATGTGCTCCTTCTCTACTTTGTTTAGCAGAAACCATGAGGAGATTTGGGGTGTGTAGGCAGGTGGTGCAGCCAGCCACTGCTGCAGGCTAGCCACGTCTCACTTCCTTACACGTGGGGTTTGGAGATGATATGTGCTCCAGTATCTTCTCAGATATGACTTTTCCAACAGTTGCCACCTGCCCTCTCCACATATTTCAGGGAAGGGCCTGATGACTGGGAGAGGGATTCCTTTAATGTTACCAGTTCACAGTAAGTGATGTCTACACTGGCTCAAGGGGAGAATCTCCACCCACACTAGAAGAAGCGGAGTGAATCTCTGGTCACACTAGGTCAAGCCAATTGAGTGCTCATCTACAGTGGCTCAAGGGTAGTATCTACCCTGAATAGGAGAGAGAGGCTCAGTGGTCCAAGATGTGCAGAGGACGGCTCTCATGCCCTTGATCTTACCCTGAGGCACTCTCTTTATGTTTTAAGCAAACTTTTATATTTTCTTAGTCTTTGAACATCAATTTTATTATATAAAAAAGGAAGCAATATTTAAAGAAACATTGCTATCATCCTTGGAGCACGGGAGAAAAGACAGAGAAGTGTAGGACAGGGGCAGTGTCCCAGGGGAAACAGATTTTTATTTCTGTCACAGGTGGGGGCAGAGGATACTCCTGATGTCCAGGTGGATCCAGAGATAATTCTGGCTGAAACCCATGTGGAGAAGCCTGAGCCAATATGCACACCTGGCTCCTGCAGTTGTTTAGAGTCTATGTGACTCATGCTGATCTTGTGATGTAAGAATCCACAGAGCATAGGTCCTCTGACTGGCCGCCCATTGGTTTTGTCTGTCTCAGGTCTGCACTTATACTGGAATTGCCCACGGTCTGAATCTAGCACATTCAGTTCTCCCTGGATAAGAGTCACTTTTACTGACACATAGCATATAAAACACAGTTGTTAAATGCAGGCAGTGGTCTGCCTTGTCACACTCCTGCAGACATTGTTGTTGTCCTGAGTTTGCCTTTTGGTGGAATATTGGGAGAAATTCCTGCTATCTGCTGGTGCAATGTCCCTGAGGATCCTCCTGGATTTGAGCATGTAGGACTCAGGGTCAGAAAGGAAGGTAATCCAGGGAGCAGAGGTCTTTGCATGCACAGAGTGGACATCAATGAGTCAGGCTTAACCTTCTGATAATCTTCTGCCCTGACTGCTTGGATTCTGCAGGGAGTTGTTGTTCATAGGACACGGAGAATGTGTGGAGTGCACAGTCACTGGCACACTTATTTGGTAGAACTGGGAAATTGGAATGATCCATAGGTCATCTTTGAGGCCCAACACTCTGATCCACAGGCTAACCCTGGAAAATGCAGTCTTGCCTCTGGTGCATGTGGGACTGGAGTATCATCTGATAACCATTGCATCATTGAACTTTCTATTGGCTGGACACTCAGGTGTCGTGTGAGTTATAACCCATGTCAAACAGGACTGTTATTATTCTGGGGTCTGGGTGTTTGGGGAGTGGTTCAATAAGTTGATGGGCTGAATACTCCTCACCCTCACTCAGCCATAGGTGCTGAAGGATTTAATCTAATGCAGTCAACTTCATGGAGGTTCTTGGTCAGAATTTTGTGGATGAGCCATCATTTTTGGATGGGAGCATGATCAGGAATGTGGTATCTTGCTTCCTTGATCTGTGTCGCCAGCTCCCAAAGATCTTCATAAATGGGTGTCTCCATGACAATAGAAAATACAGAATGACACTTAGACTCCAAACATCCTTTTGGGTATGTTGAGTCTTGTATTCTTCCTGCTGGATGATATCAGGTGCATGGTAGAGGAGAGTGACCTGGAACCAGATCAGTTGCTGCTGAGGTGTGAACTTCATGCATATGCCAATATCAAGGAGTTTGAGGTTTTCTCTAGCATCCAACATGATGTTCTTGACTTCAGGTCTCAGTGCATGATGCCCTTGTGGCAGTTGCCTATTGCACACAAGATCTGCCTGAACATTCTCTAGGCATCCTCCTCTTGCATGCCATCAAGCTGGATGTGGTCAAATAGCTGTCCTCCCTCACCAGCATGCTTCATCATGATATAGATATGTTTACCTATTTCAGTAACCTGAAATAGCTCGGCCACATGGGATGTTCCATGTCCATCACCATATTCAGTTCAGAGTGGACTGAGATGTTTCCTTTATCCTTTGACAGGTCTTTTACCACCACCTCTGCCCCAGTGAGGAAATGGTGGGCTAGTTTCACCTGGTAAAACCCACCACACTCAATGACCCTCAGAACCTCATAACAATCCCTGAAGGCTATCTCATCACAGAAGATGGTCCCTTGCAACACTACAATAGACTGACTGCTCTTTCTACCCATCCTGAGCAGGAGCACCAACTAAGGATGCTACATGAAAAGAAAATACAAGCCAAAACAACATTGTAATTACCTTGTAGCACCATGTAGAGCAGATGCCATCTACTCTGAGTAAGGAGATACCTAGCAAACACCTTGGGGCCAATAGGATTAAGTTCATACACCTTGATTTCCCATTGGTCTCTGAAGTAAAGGGAGTTATGGTGATGGGGGAGGAGTTTGAGATTTGGAGAAATGGAAGAGAGAAATGGGGTTTGGAGTCCCTGCCAGTTAGTTTTGTACTAATTTTTCTTTTGTGTTAGCAAACTGCAGTGGTATTGTTTATAGAATATCAGGATCAAAGCAAATGCCATGCAAAGGATTCTTATTTACAGTCAGTGTGACTATAGAGCTATGATATTTATTTCCTGTCACTTTTGCTTATTTCTAGTGCTTAATTTATACTTGATTCTCCTTGGTTGAGTATCCTTTTAGTGAGTTTCATCCCTCTGCTGGCTCTGATTCTTATTTTTTTTTCAGGATAAAATATTTCATTGAGTAAGCTTTGTAGTGCACTCTTCCTGGTTATATAAATTCTTTTATATTTGGCATGGAAGGTTTTTATTTCATTTTCAATTCTGAAAAATAATTTTGCTGGATATGTTATAAATAATTCCAAGCCCTCCCTGCTTTTTTGGTTTGGACTATGAAATCATTTGAAATTCTAACTGGTTTATCTCAAAATGTGACTACCTTTTTTTATCTTGAAGCTTTTAACATTCTAACCTTTGTCTATATATAAGGCAGTTAATTATAACATGTCTTGGAGAGGATCTTTAGTGATATTGCCTATGAGGGGTTCTATGAGAATCTTGAATTTGGATTTCTATCTAATTCTTAATATTCTTAAAATTTTCTGATATTTATTGAAAAGTTTGTACATTCTTGTATTGTGTATTTTGGTGCCTTCCTGTGTGACAGTTATTCTTACCTTTGTTATTTAAGATTTCTTGAATATTCTGGTTTGGTCTCTTAACATCTTTACTGTTGCCTTTATTTTTAAGATTGTATAGTATGAAAAAATGTTCAGCATCTCTAACAATTAGAGATATACAGATCAAAACTAATCTAAGATTTCATTTCAATCCAATCAGTATGAGAATTATCAAGAAGACAAGCAGCAATAAATATTGGCAAGGAAGTGGGGATAAAGGTACACTCATACATTGCTGGGGGGATGCAAACTAGTGAAACCATTATGGAAAGCAGAATGGAGATTCCTCCAAAAACTTGGAATGGTACCACCATTTTATCCAGTTATCCCACTCCTTGCTTTATACCCAAAGCACTTAAAATCAACACACTAGAGTGACACAGCCATTTCAATGTTCATAGTAGTTCAATTCACAACAGCTCAACTATGGTATCAAACTAGATGCCCTTCAATATAAGAATGGATAAATAATATATATATATATATATGATGGAATATTACTCAACTTTAAAGAAAAAGGAAATAATGTCACTTACCATTAAATGGATGGAGTTAGAGAATATCATGCTAAGAGAAATAAGCCAAACCCAAGAAACCAAAGGCTGAATGTTTTCTCTGATTTGTGGAAGTTAATTCACAATAAGGGGGTGATAGTGTAGAATAGAGTTAGTTTTTATGAGTAGAGGGAAGTGAAGGGGAAAGGGATATGGGAGAAAGAATGATATCAGAGGTGATCCTGCAATATGTATAACCAGAAAAATGAGAGATTACACACTATTTATTATGTATGATCTATCAAAATGTATAAATGCATTCTATTGCCAAGTACAACTATTTAGAACAAACAAAAGATGAAAAAAGCCTATTACTTAAAAAACAGATTTTATACTTTGTCTTCCAGGTCTGAGAATCTGTCTTCAAAGTGGTCTAGTTTACTGGTGATGTTTTCCACTAAATTTTTGGTTTAATTTACTGATTCTTGCCAAAATTTCTGTTTGGTTCTTATTTAGAATTTCTCTTTTTGAAAATCTTCTTTCACTTCCTGTATTTTCTAATTCCTTACATCATCTTTTAGTTCACTGAATAATTTAGCTATAAAATTTTAGCTATAGCTATAAACTTTCGAAATTGTCAACATTTCCTTTACTGTGGTGTCAACAGGATCAGTTGTTAATGTGTTGTGGACTGCTTGGGGTGGTTGGTTTACTTGCTTTTTCATACTATTTTTGTGTGTACCCATCTTCTGGAATGATTATTACTTTTGCAGGTCTTTTCTTTTTTTTTTTTTTTTTAATTTTGAGACAGAGTCTCCCTTAGTTGCTTATGGTCTCAGTATGTTGTTTAGGCTGGGCAGGAACTTGTGATCCTCCTGCCAAACCTGAGCCACTGACCTTCCAGGCATGAGGCTCCTTTTATACAAGAGATAATTTAGTTAGCTTTTTGTGTAAGTGCCCTGGACTGGGCGAATATCCAGGTATTGTTACTTCCACTCACCATGTGTCATCTGCTTTTCCCAATTTCAGCATTACTGACAGAAGATACTAAACTCGATTTACTACAATTGATTCAGAGCAAACTCATGCACTAGTAAAAGTTACAGCACAGGGGATGAAGAAAAAATTCTCTGCTCTTTCCATACACTTGGAATAAAACTGTAGTAACATTATGGAATAGATTGAGAAATGAATTATTAACAATAGTAAAATTACTCTTACATTATGTAAGTGATGAAAATAATAGATTTAAAAAGGGCATGAAAAAATGAAAGAGAAAAGGAAAAATAGAAATGAATAATCCAAACCAAATTAAAAAGTAGAAAAAGATGGATGGAAGGATTTGTTGGTAGCAGTTAATGTTAGAGGGAAAAGAGTGACTAAGAGGAGCAAGTGTAAATCTGACCTAGGAAAGCAAAAATAGAATGGTTTCCAGTTACTCTTTTAAAGTATTACAAGAATACAGTCAAATGAGTTGAGGATGTAATATTGATGAAAGGTGAACATTTATTGATTTGAAATAACAAGTAAAAAAAAAAAAGATCAAAATTGACATTAGAGCTACATATAATAATCCAGGCCAAAGTGAAAGAAATGTTTTTATTGAGCCTTGCTTGTGTGGATTTCATCAGGATTTCGGACCTTTAGAACATGCCCACCAACATTCAGCTTTAAATCTATGTTTCTCTGGGCATGGCAATAGTGATCACACCAGCTCACTCTAAAACAATTCTAGGAAAGTCCCTTCAATCTTTGCTATATCTAGGTACCTATGAGCTTCCTGTCAGTTTGGAAAAGACGATGTGTAATTTTCTGTGATTAAGCTGCCCGATTATACCCTGTTAGGAGGTGGTGTCTTCTGTGCCCTCCTGAAGAGAACTCCATGTATCCAGTGCTGTCAAATCCAGGGTGTGGTACCCAGTGGATATTTTGAAGAGTATAAGGTGTGGCAGTGTAAGGTGGAGGTATTTTGCTTGATGTGATGCTGGGTGACCCATGGGGTGGGGCGGTATATGGCTGCTGCCCTGTGGGGTGCACAGGTCACCACTCAGTACACTTGAGCCTGGGCACAGTGGGAAGTGGATGGTATTCATGGGGTGGTGCAATGTAATTCCGTTTGTGACATGGAGTGTCCAATATGCATGAGGTTTTCCACTGTCTGGTGTGGTTATCCTCAGAAATGACCTTTTCTGGGTCCTTGATGGTGCTGAATCTGGGTGGCAGCTGATACTGGCAGTCAAGGAGCTCAGAAAGGACTTCTTGCACTTCACAGAGGATTCTTGGACTTGTATCAGAAGGCATCTGATCTGGTTTCATTCAACTTTACCTGAGACAACACTGTAAGCCCCACTAGAGCAGGAACTCTCCTACAACGGGACGTGGAGTCTTGCACCTTGATATCAGCTTCTAGAGCCTTCCCCACCACCTCATTTCCTAAACCTCCACCAACTCCTGGGTGGAGGAACCTGGGGCTGACTGAACACCTGTGGCCACATAGGTGCTGTCCATCACCCAGGTAGGTGGAGGTTTCCTGATCTGCACAGTCAGCAACCATCCAGCCTGCTCTTCCATAACCTGAGCAAGGTAGCTGAAACTCTCTGCATAGGTTCCAAGTGAGCTGCGCATGTGCACTGCACTCAAGGTGCTGTCATGAAGGGTTGCTAGGTAACCATTCTTCCATTGTTGATGGATAACTGAGACTGAGTGGTTCAGACCCCACTCATAACTGACTGCTGAGCGGTTCAGCCTCTACTTGGTGGCCACTCATTGGTGACACTAGGTGAACTCTTCTGGGTTTCAGAAGTGTTGAATCACCCCAGTGCAATGAATGGGGTCTTGGAGGCCTAGCCATGGCCTCTAAATTAATCAGAGATTCCCAAAAACTGTCCTCAGGTATAAAGTTCCCTCCAGGATCCACAGGGCTGCATGTTTGGGCAATGTGGACAAAGTGAACTGTATCCTTGCTTATGGGAAAGAAGTGGATAAAAGAGACAAGAAGAACAGTTAATAGGGTGGGGGTGGCAGGGGCCCTAGGGACAGGGTGCCTACCTGGGAAGATGTAACAGAAGCCACCTCCTTCCTGACTGGGACCAGGGGGAAGGAGGGAAGGGAGGCCAGCTCTCATTTCACCAGGATGGTTGACTTTCCCACCCTCACAGGCACCTCAACACCTGGGATCTAGAGACCTTGGTGATATCTAGCACCCAGGCAGTCTTATTGAGTAGCAAAACAAACCGTTAGTCTTCCTTCTGGTCACTTAAAATTCTCCTAGAAAGCACTTGATTGACTATTTAAAAGTGATTTAAATCACAAAATTATGTACACATAATTTTATGTACACAGAATTTTATTTTTAATGTAAACATTTTTAAAAGTCTGTTATGTACAGTGTAGTAAAGTATAGCAGGAGGCAAAAACATTTCCCATAATATAGCAACTTAAGGGCAAAAATAATTCTTTGAATACAATCTGCAGTCCATTCACATCAATGTAAATCTATGGATATGTGTTCTCTACTGAGGCCCTTACAAGGACATTTTGAAATGGCAAGATGGCTCCTTGTCCTTTCTGGTTTTTGTTTCTAATGTTATTTCACCCTAGCATATATAGAGGTGCCAATTTCACTCCTCAATAGATTTTCCTTATTTCTTTTATGCTCCACTTGTACTCATTCATCAACTTCTGAACGGTTACTCAGTGTTGTCTTGCAACCAAACATCTTCATAACCAGATTTGTCAACATGTCTGAATTACCTGCAAGCCCTGCACTAATTACTGTTAGTTCCCCTGAGAGAGACTAGAATTCACTGGAAACTTTCACACTTAAGGAGCAAACACATTGAGATTTTTCAATGCAGTCATGGGTTTCTGTTGTGCAAAGGGTGGCATGGTGGCTGCCCTAGCCAAAGCTATTCACTGAACCCCCTCCTAGGGCCTCCTCTCAGTGTCCTTTGACCTCAAGGAGGTCAGGACTACACACTGAAGAAGAAACCTTTACCTGAATGGGGGCCATTACTAGGGCAAAATGGACTGCAGTGGTGACACAGCCTGTCTCCTGGACCTTGAGGCCAACACAGGGGCAGAAATGGTACACCTGTCATTCCAAACCTAGTTCCACCTGGGTGGAGCATTGCTAACTGCAACTCTAAAATGCCTAGGATGCTAGAATCCAGGGACTCTCAACATTAGCCCAACTCAGTAGGACCAGAAGGCCCGGGTACTGCATGGTAAAGAACAGGCCCCTGGCAAAGGCCACCCATGATTGTGGGGTGTGGCAAGGAAGCCTAATGCTGCTGACTTTGGTAGGTGCCTGGCAGTGTTTGTTCACAACCCCAGGAAGGACTTCTTGCACTTCACTGATGAATTCTTGGATTGGCACCAGGAGGCTTTTGTATTCATTCAGCTCTACCTGGGTGGTAGGTGAAAACACTGCTTGACTTTGCGCAGCAAGGGGAACTGGCCTGCAAAGGAATGGTCTAATGGGCCTGCAGGCTTACACCTCCAGTTTTACTTCCAGTTCAACCTTACCTCCCAAACCTCTGCCTACTCCTGGGGTGGAGGAGCCCAGTGCTGACTGGAATGCAGGTGGCAGGCCTTCCATGAAATATTGGTCATACTGGCTACACCAATACTGGTCATTCTGCATAGCAGGTATGGGGGTTTCTTCATCATGTGCTGTGGCATTCTGCTGGACTGGCAGCCTGGAAAATCATGAGTGGAGGAGAATCACTGAACAGTTGTACAGGGACCTCTTTTAGGCTCACTGTAAATCCTGAGGTTCTCTTGAAAAAGAGTTGAGCTTTTCAAGACCTCCCTGAATGTCATTGATTTCCAGTCGATCATGATGTGTTATATCTCAGAGATATTCATAGTATTTACAGGGAGGCTGGAGTCACTTTGAGCACTAAGATTGAGCACATACAGTGTCATTGCCCTCTGAGTTCTACAAGCTCACTTGTGTTCAGCAGTATTATTTGTGAATGACCATTCTGCCCTTGAAAGATAGCAGACCTCAGAGCTGCCTTGTTGGGATGCTGTGGCACACTAGGTTGGCTCACCTATTGGATTCTTTAGGTGGGGAAAAGTGCTCTCTGATGTCCTAATGAATCTTACTTTCCTAGGACCCCACTCCATTATGTCAGTGCCTATGGACACTCAGAAGTGGTGGCCCTGTTAATAAAGAAGCAATGCAACATTGAAATTTCTGATAAGAACTACAAAACACTGCTTATTAAGGTACATACACTAGTCGCCTAGGGTTTCTGCAGGAGGTAGGCTTGAAATGCTTGAATAAAAAGTGTTTAATATATTTTAAGTATAACTAATTTGTGAACCTTGTGAAATGTTTGGCTTGCATATCTTGAATTTATTGTACATTTCTTGTTATAATGTCAACAGGCAGTAGAACACAAGCATGATAAATATGTAGAAATTCTTCTAAATAATGGTGCCAATCCAAATGTTCAGGACATTGATGGACACCCTCCTCTCCACTGTGCCGTCTTTTGTCAGACCACAGCAATGGCTGAAAACCTACTTTTACACAACACCAATATGGAATTACAAAACAAGGTACACATCTTCTGATTTTATTTCTAGATTGTTTGAAATATTTATTTTAATATTGAGATATGTAGTGTCCATTTCCATATTTAGAAACTTAAGCACTCACTGCAGGAAAATGTGTTGAAAACAATGAGCTGTGGAAGACTTCACTTTAAGTACTAAAACTATAAGAGAAGGATTAGAAAGCACAGCTTTCTTGTATACACCAATTGCAAATATTTGTGAAGACACTGAATTTTTAAAGGTAAAACATTTCCTGTTTCCAAATTATGTTTTGCACCCAAGCTTTTTTCTAAGTAGTGCAAAAACAAAATAGGGAAGCAAATTTTGCTCTGGAAATAAGCTGTATCTTAAAACTCAAACAAAATTATTTCACAATAAATAGTGATCTCATTGCTGTGGAAAAAGGTACATAAGAGTTAATTATCCCACTGTGGTAAGGCTTGAGCAGGAACAATGGAAAAGTGGAGAATGTAAACCATATTCAGGCCAATGTGGAAATTAGATAATTAAGGGAAAATAGTAGGATGAGTTTATTTTTTGTAAATCTTCTCCCAGTTACTGTATATGGATGAGGTGCTAGTCAGTTTGGGGAATAACAATGGTTAATTTAGGAAAGGAAGATGCAGAGTTGCAAACATGTCCAAAGAGCAGTTTTAGGAGGGTTGTATATGAAACCAAGCTGCATTTTGAATTTACTGGTCCATATTCTCTCACTGCCTAGGAAACTTACATAGAATCTTTGATAAATGCCTGTCTCTTGGTTTTGTTTTTGTTTTGCAACTGCCCAAATCATAAAGGGATTCATCCCTGTAAATGAGAGATTAGATGAAGAGATGATTATCTGCTCCTCTAGTTCTTTACTAGAATAGTATCTCAAAGTGACCTGGGGAAGATTTTAACAATTTAGAAACCTACACTCTTCTTTGGAGGTTTACACTTAGTAAATCCAGTAGGTTCTAGTCATAGATATTGACAAATAAATCCTGAGATTCCCACCCAACTCCTAGAGACTTATCACTAAATCGAGAAGTGTAATATAGAAATTCCCAGATCTCTGAAACTGAAGAAATATCTGGGAGAATTGGAGTTTGACTTTCTTCCAATCTCCGCTTTTTGACAATATTAGTTTAACTGACAGTTTTTTTTTTCTCTATTTCCATGACTGGGAAATTAAAATAAGTAGGATTAGTGATACATTTTTGGCTTACAGAATACATTTTTCCTTCCAACAACAGTAATCATTCACCATTATTTAAAATGTGTTGAGAAACTTTTGATGGCTAGTCTTTCAATAAGCAAAGACTGACCTTTTAAGAGTTTTATATTTCTGTTACCATTTAGATTATTGGGTCAACAAATGCTAACTTTACGAGTGATTTTCTTTGTTAGAATAATAGCAAGTATTGAACAATTTTAGTAGCGGCTAGATGGTAGACTGTCTCAGTAGATCTGTTGTGTTTCTGGAGCTCCAGCTTCATCAGCTTAGCAGCTTTAAAAACAAAACCATGTACTAAGACCATAGAGGGGGATCCTCTTAATAACTTAGTGTCAGCATTCCTATGCAACTAAATCTTATTAAAATAATAGTCTGGGAAAACAGTAAACAAATGGAGCATTAGGTCATAGATGGTGCTGGAAAAAAAATTTAAATGAAGATATGAATTTTTTGTATTACATTTTCAGACATCATTTTTGGCTGAAAAAATTGTATTCAAGAAAGGAAAGATTTTGCATGCAAATACTTGCATTGTATTTGACGATTTGGAATATCCACATCAAAGATAAAATCAAGAGCTTCAGACTCAATGTAACCCATGGATATATTTAATTTGTCTTCATTCATTGAATCAACATTTAAAATGCAAGTGAGTTAGTGTTTTTCTTGATGGTAAAATCAATCCACATATATCTATATAAATTTTTGTTCATTCATAATATTTTTGAAATAATAACTTTAACTTGCAATTAAAATGGAACCAGAGTAAAACAGAACCTAAAACATACATGTGCATTCTGATAGTGATAATAATGATAAACCACGGTTCTCATTATAAGTGAGAATATATTTTGTGTTGAGCTTTCTAACAGGTAATAAAATCAGCTTTCATTTATTAATGGAAGTAAATGCAGGGACCAATTAGAAATGAAATGAAAGGTATTTGAAACCTCCTTCAATTCAAAACCCATTTCCTTAGTGACCCACTTGTATGAGTAGTGTCTGACATTGGTATCTGGGATCCTGACACCATAAATAAAATCAAGAGGGTTAGTACTACATGGAGGAAGATTTCTCCTTATTGGAAAGCTTTTAGAGCTGTCCCCATTCAACCCTTATTTCCTCCAGTGTGAATGTTTGAGACACAAAAATTGGTCCAATTCGTATTAATAATGGCAAAGGACTTTGTTAAATATTATACTTCATTATAATATTTCCCTGAGAATGGATCAAGGAATTTTCATGATGAGGTTTGGTATTTCTTGAAAAGTACACATTCTTTGAAAAACAGATGGATAATCTGCACACTGGGAAAGAATATTTAGCTCATTAATTCCAACAATACTTAAATCCTTTACCTCTTATGTTTTGGTGTTTTTGATTATGGAGATCAAAGACATAGTTCCTGTCTTCAAGAAGTTATTGGTTTGGATGGAAGCTGCAAACACACAAATTTAATGTCCTATGATACTGTGATAGAGGCCAAGATTTCGGGAACCTGGTAGGTCTTTTATAAGATTTCTGCTTCAGTTGAGAAATTTGGTGAATAATTTGTTGTTTCCTAGGATGGGCACACACCACTATTACTTGCGATGAAGCACAATAAACAAGTGGCAGAACTTCTCATTCAGAATAAAGCAAATATACACATAGTCGACAAGGAAAACAGGTAAAATGGTGATATTTTTTGAAGTTTAATGGAATGATAACAATCATTGAAGTAAATAATATTAGATTAATGGGAAGAAGAATATTAACTTATAAATATTGGGATGAAGTGAATCATATGAACACAAATCACCTTTTAGAAAAGTAATTATTGGGATAAGGTAATACAAATAACATTATGTAGTACAATTTAGATTTTATTATAATATTGGTTGATGTTTTTCATTTGTAATCTGAGTTTATTGGTCATAACCTCAATCCATTAGCCAAAGGAGTTTCACATTAGTTTCATCAGTTTTATATAGTATGGGCTTTTATTTTACTTTTTCATTCAATACAGAAATGCTTAACCCTTCAGCATATTTCAACTTCTACTTCTTTGTATATTTTCTTTAATAGTGTGCTCTATTGAACATAAGTAGGCATTGAAAATCATTTACTTTTGGATGACCCTTTGCTTTAAACTTTTTTTGAAGAAAGTGGATTTTTGGTTATTTCTGAGTATTAAGTGCTATTGCCAGATTATGTTCAATTCCTCCTTTTGATTTCTAACATATTTTGATGAACCTGAGCAAAGGGAAATAAAATAGCTTTAGTGTTATAAATATTTGCTAATAAACATAAGTCATAAGTGGGTGAGAAAGACTCAAGTGATAGGTATGGATTCAGACATGACTGATTTGGATTCCTACCTTTGCTAATTGTGAGCTGTGTCACCTTGAAAGAATTACTCATCACTAAATATGTTTCTTAACATGAAAATGTGGAAAATATAAGCTTGAAGAATGGTTGGAAGACTGTGTAAATTGCATCAGTTTCAGTGCTTAGCAGATGCTTATCATCATCAATATCTGAAACTGTGATGACTATTATCATCACCATATTTATTCCTATTGTTAAGCCAGCAAATAACTTTTACATACTTGACCTTTTTAGGTAACTGAGTTATAACATATTACATTAGACTAGGGAAAAATGGATTATCCTTCAGTTAAATCTTTACCTATTTTAGTTAAATGACTTTTCATAGTTATTGTCCATCAAAGGACTTTAAATTTGCAACTTCTGCCATCTAATACCCCATTGGGACAAGAGATTTCCTGTTTGAGTTTTCTATTTGACTTGAAGGCAATATGTAAAGATGAATACTTTAAGATACTTATGTGTGTAATATATGTAAAGATTTAGTTCTACACAACCAAATTCAAAAAATATATCAAATTATCTGTTTAAATAACTTTTAAAGACAATTCATCATTTAAAGTATTTAAGGGTGTAATTATCTCTTTCTTATTTTAGAACAGCCCTCATGCTGGCTGCAAAATATGAAGCAAAACATGTAATTGAGATGCTTTTTCATGGAGGTATTGATGGCTTAGCAGAAGATCATTCTGGAAAGAAAGCATTATCCTATGCCCTTGCTAGTGGTTCCAATGTGTAAGTGTCTACATTAAAATACTAATTAAATGGAGGTTCAAAATTTTTACAATTATATTACATCTTACACATCAATGAGATTTCATAGTTCGGATATGTTTGGAATGCAGTGACTTTGTCCTCTTCCTCAGTCTGGACCCCTACAAATGTCTAGACTAGTTAGAAGGAGAAATGTGTGCAGGGTTTATTTTAGGACCTCTCTCTCTCTCTTTCTTTTTCTTTTTCTTTTTTTTTTTTTTTGTTGCTAGAGGTTGAACCCAGGGTCTCAGGCATGGGAGGCAAGAACTCTAGCACTGAGCTAGAGCCACCAGTCCCTGTCTCAGGACTTTTAAATTCTTTATCCTTAGGAATCCCAGCAATATCCATTACATTCCAAGTATAACCCCTGCATGTGGGGCACAAATAGCATCATATCTTTGATTTTTATTTTTGACTATTTTGGTCTTGCAATGTCAGTTTGCCAGAAGATATCCTAATTTTTGCTGGGAAGTAGCAATTTGAATTTCTCTGAGGAGTTTATTATGTTTAAGAAAGAAAATTTTCTTTCACCAGAGGGTGGGAAAAAAGAACTTTTCAATCATTCTTTTGTTTCTGTTAATTCTGTTGCTACAGTGTTGCAATTAGAAGTAGTCCTGCAGTCTGATAATGATTAACTTTACTACTACATTGTCCTGACTGACCCAGATCCCTGAGTCTTCATGGTAATACAACATTACAATTAAAAGTTACATTTTTTTCCTTTCACATACAGCCATTGTTTCTCAATGGGCACTCTGTTTTTGTTCAAGATTCCTAGCTTTATCCACCCCACAGTGAGCACACTGATCCTGCCCTTCAGTTTTACAACCTTCTGTGGAGCTCACATGCTGGCCTAGATCTTCATGATGAGTGGTCCTTTGAGGCTTTTGTTTGTCATTTGGCCAACACATATCATTTGGCAATATTCAAAACTATGGGATATCCTCAAAAAATGTTACAGGAAGAGTTGAGAGTTCCCTTTTATCTTTTCTAACAGATGTGTACCACAAAGCCTCATTATATCTTGTGAAGCACAATTTCTTTGGTTGTGGGAGGCCCCTGGTTAAAGTTTTCCAGTGAGGTTGCCAACATTTGATTGATACCTCATGTGATTTTTATCCCTGCGAATGAAAATTTACCCAGGTACTAGGATCTGTTTCTCATTTTACAGAATATTTCAATTCTTTCTCAAAAGGAAGACATTAAACAGAATTCTCAGAAATTAAAATAGATTCATTGCATCTAAAAGAGCTAAGCCTCATTATGACACATCAGTATCCATGTATAAAAAAGGGTTGCTTCTTTCAAGTTAGCTAGAGATTGACATGGAATTTAAGCCTCACTCTGAACAAAGATCTGCTGTAATAGTAATAGTCCAAGTGCAGTGATTGATTAGTTTCATTATAGAGGATATTTATGTCTTTCAATTATATTTAAAAATAAATTGAGTTATAAATTATTAAATAGGTGATTTGTCCTAAATAAGACAGGACAGAGAATTTCACAGCCCATGGCCGAAATTAAGACTCATTAGCATTTGTTAACAATTGTAATATTTGATCATTAGAATCTGTGAAAAATTGGATTTTACTCAGGTTTCAAACAGAGTTCAGCATTAATGTACAAATTATTCCATTACTTTACTGTTGGGACTAATGACACGTTAACTAACTCAGGCTGACTCCTTACTCCCTGGTGAGTGAGCAAGATCAAGGCCTCAAAGGCGGTTTCAATAGTTAATGATGATAAATGGGACCACCATTAGGGATTGGTTAACAACAGTTCCGTGAACATGATCAGCTTGCGCTTGCCATATAGTCCTATGAGACTCTTGCCTGCGTGAACACCCCATTCCTTGCTGACCTTTAAAGTGGTTTCTGCCTAGCCTCCACCCTACATAAAAGCTGTGTGACTTCCACAATAAATGAGTTCCTGCTGTGATGAGTCTCCCTGACATGTCTGATTATCCCCTGCCAGGAGGGCTGGGAGTGGGTGGTCAGTCAGCCCTACCTATCCCGGTCTGACCTTGTTGGGGAGTGTCCCCTTCCCTTGTCACTGGTCGAGAAGAGCAAGGGGGCTTAAGACCCCAACACTTTACTATTTCTCTCAGCATGGTTCATATTCTCTCATTAAATCTTCATAACAACCTGGTGAACTCAAGCAGTACAATCCTTATATTTTAGGAGGATAATTTGAGCCTAAGTGAAATGATTTGTGTAAGAACAAAGAGCTATTGGTTGTAGAGAGAGGACATCTTCTGAATTAAGCATACTTTCCATTATGTCAGGCTATTCTAGTTAATGTCTTGAGTCTTGAGTAGGTGAAATTCACTTCACCTTACTTCTTTCTTCTTTGGTTACAACTTATGGGTACAGTGACTGTGCTTCAACCCCAGCTACTTGGGATGCTGAGGCAGTTGGATCACATGAGCCCAGGATTTCAAGATTAGCCTGGGCAATGTGGTGAAACCTTATTCCCAAAACAAAACCAACACCCCCTCTCCAAACAACATAAAAATAACTGTAAGGTTAATAACCTGTAGAGAAAACTTGCTCATTTGAAATATATGGGGTCAAGTACTGATATTAGGTTTGATGCTATCTAAAATACTTTTCACAATATGTTTGATTAGTATTTCTCTTATTAGCATTGATACTAATTTCATTACTTTTTCATAAACTGTAATAGGAAATTAATTTTGGATCTTACTAGGGAAGTATATGAACATATTAAAACCAGGAAAGCAGGTAAGATGTTTTAAAAAATATATTTTTACTTGTAGATGAACACAACATTTTTTTTTTAATCTGGTGAAGAGTATGGAACATAGTTCCTCTTGATAGTGAATTACTCTGAGTGTTCCTACCCTGTATAAGAAAGTATGATCACAAAGGAGTGTCAACAAATCAATATGTATATGGCATTCATATTTTTCTTAATTTTCTTCTTAATATCCTGTAATTTAGAATTATTTTATTGTAGAAAATTTAAAAGCTGAAACTTATAATCTAAAATTTAAATCTGTTTTCTGAAAAAATATTTCATTAATTAAAATTTAGCCTCAGAAATATTGCCTTTATTTAAATAATATTTTAAAATTAGTATGTTGCATGTTGTTTCTGTTACATTATAGTAAATTGGGCTTGCTATAAAAATGGACAGTGTTTTTATTGTAAAAATGACTGCATTCCACTCTAACATTTCCAAGCAGGGATATCATACTTGAATCCTATCTATCTCCCTACTTTCTTTCTCTACCTTCTCTCTCCCTCTCCCAGTCTTCTTCCTCTTCCCTAGTCATCACTTCTCTTTTCAGAGTATCATTTAATTTATTTATTTTTCAGACTAAACCTCTAAGGGAAAATACATGATATTTGACTTTCTGGTTTATTCTGCATTGTATGATAAATGCCTTTTCATTTTCCATTTCTCCCCCTCTTGTGCTTGAAATACATCATTGTATACTGATTTGGTTCTTTAAATTTCCAGTTTAAAAAACTGTGCTCTTCTTATAGGTTTGCCTGTATAAGTGGTTTGACTATTCCCTCTTATAACTTTCAATATTCTTTCTGGTTTTGTGTTTTTGACAATTGTGTATAATAATATGATGTGGAGAGTTTCTTTTGTGGTCAGGTTCAATTGGGGTTCTAAATGCTTTCTGAATTTGGATGTCAATATCTTTCTGAAGACATGGTACATTTTCTGGTATTGTTTTACAGAAAATGTTTGCTATGCCTACGGTCTACACCTGTGCTCCTTTGTATGTAACCTTGATTCATATTGCATTAATTGCCTATCAGTAATATAATTGATATCCAGTGTAGGATAATCTTCAGGACTGGTCCCAAAGGATTGTTTTTAAAAAATAATCAGTCATTATTTCTACTATTTTATATTTTCTGTTGTTAATAACATATTTATTTCACCCTTTTCTTTTTTAGAGAGCGATGACTCTTTATCTAGGTATGATTTTTACAATTAGAAAAGATAACTAATGAAACTAATAAAGTTAATGAGGGAATGCAGACAAAAGCAAATAAAATTTGTTGGATGTTCTAGTCCTATCCCGACAACATACTATGTGTTTAAAACTTCCTTATAGTCATCATAGTATCTTTGAAAGAAGCTGTGCTCTTACAACCTATTAATCAGTGATTAAGCAACTGTCATTCAAACAAGTTGACTAATGAGCCCATGATCTCATAATTTATAAGTAGCTGGCCTATGATTTGATCATGAGCCTGACTGACAAATTCATTCTCTTGCCCTTTCCCATAGATTGATAGGGATGTGTGTGGCACAAAGGATCAAGATGCCGGTCCATATCAGATGAATTCATGAATTCAAACTTAATTGTCTTTTAACTGTTAAATTAGACATTTCCTGAAAAACATATTTATATTTGAAGAATTTGTGCTAATATTTTTGAAATTTGCAGTGACACACCATACATTTTTAAACTTCAAACATTTCAGGGCAAATCTCACATAGCTAGGGTCATAGGAGCAAGGGTTTTATATAAGCAAAGTTAGGTAATTATTAGTGAAGAATACCTATGACTTAACTGTGATATACATGAATACATAGTATTAATTGCATTAATATTCTTAAACACATATTTAGAAAATAGTTTAATTGTTTTTTCTAGTTCTTGACTTTCCAGTTTCATTTTCTCATCAGGCTGTAACCACTGTCTAGTTCCATAAACATTTTTATTTTTTTATCATTTTTGCTTATTCTATGGCTATAATCTTTTCTTGAATTTTTAAAATTTTCTATTCTGCTTTTCTTGGTGTTTCTTTTAGACTTAAAATGTTACTATCAGCTCTGTACCTCTTTTTTTCTTTATATATAATCAAAATCACAGAGAATAAAATAAATTTAAAGAATATTAGTAATTAGTCAAAAAGTCTCTAATACTTTAAAATATTTTCTGTATTCTGCCTAATTGGTTGTTTTGATGGTTTACATGAAACTTAAATATATTAAAGGTTATTAACTGGTTGTAGAAAGTAACAGCAATGAGATTTGAACATATGTTTCTTAATGGGAGGCCAAAACTCTCCTATATTGTCTTAGATCATGTGAGAGTTTCAACAATAAAATGGGAGAGTGAGTCTAGTGAACCCAAATATAGATGATGAGAAGAGAATTATTAAGTGAACCTGGAGTTAGAGAATCATAATAGAACTAACAAAAGGAGGGCATGTTTGAAGAAGAAAAATACTGAATCGTGTAGAAATCATTGTTTTTTCCAAAAGAGATCAACATATTGGGGTTTTCACCTTGTCTGATGAAGATAAAATGAGAATTTGGGACATGGATGTTGGGAACTATGTAGAAAATCATATTAAAAGGAGTTTGCAGGAGTCCAAAACATGTTGTTGCTTTCATATTTTTAGGAATGACAGACTTCAGGGTTTCTGTTGAAAGGTGTTAAAACTTTTAAGCTACTGAGAAGAATCTGTAGAGTATATAAGAATGTGATGGTAGTATATCAAACTTCAAGCACCAAAGACTAGAAATTGCTAAACCACATGATCTGTGGCCCAGAGCAGGCATAGACTCACTTCCAACACTTTTGCCAACTCTCTCATGTTCTTCCTATGGACAGGTAGGGTAGGACAGTTTACAATTTGACAGAGCTATTGTGGAGTGTCAGTTGGATGGTTGGTAACGTGCTTATGCTGAGACCAGTGACTGAGACTCCATTTAACTTGTTTTCTTGGAGTATGGAAAGAGTGACACCAACTCATGGTCCTTGAAGCCAAACTTGTTTCAGGAAACTGCATCTTCATAGGATGAAGATTTAGATGTCCTGCTGAAGATGGCCATGGGAGTGCAAACTCACAGGAAGGAAGATATTTAGATAGTACTTGGGGAAACAGAAGTCCAAGTAGCATTCCTCTACTTCATAGGCAATCATTTCCATTGAGTGAGTGTCCATGAGTGTTTTAAAGTGCTTGATATTTTTTGTGGCCCTGAATAAGGCAGGAGCTGTACTGGGAAATTAACTGAATTTTAAAATCCGTAATGTTTCAATCTTTTGAAGAATAGGATTCCCAGTAACAGCATATATATTTGTTGTTATTTTCTTTGGGTCTTCATTTTTCAAACCATTAAAATGTTTCAGGGAAATCTCTGTGCTATTTTTGAGTAAAGGGAATCAAGAGGGATATTTTAGCAGGTGGTTTCCAGGCTGAAGCACCAAGGCTGAAATTTCAAGATAGCCATCTTAGTCTCTGATCCAGGGAGATGCAATGAAGCAAAAGCAGTATATTTTCTACCTCATGTGATATTATTAAATTTGTTTCAATTCAGGCCACAAAGTTTATGTTGGCCACTTAGTGGATTTTTCAGTTCAGCCTTCAGGAAAGAGAGGTTTGGAAAATAAATTATTCTCAGTCCTCTGTCATTGTATTGGACATCACTCTTTGAAATGGAACCAAGTGTGACTTCACTGAATGATTTATGGAATGGAAAAAGCAGAGGCAGAAAGAAGTAAACAAAATTTTTCTTATAATGGGAGTCATATTTTTATCCTATGAGTCTAAACCCTAATTTAATATAGTGATATCCAAACATTCACCAGGTTTTATTACTTTAAAAACTGGACCGGACTCACCATTTTTGTTATGTATTTTTGCTCAGAAGTTCTGCAGAGAGACCTGATCCTGATGATATCAAGCCTACTTCAGAAAAGGGCAATAATAAATCTGATATCAAGGTAAATGTCCTCTTGTCAAATTAATTTTCTTGCTCTGAATTCTGTTTGTGAAGTGCTTAGTCTTACAGTTTAACAATGCTTTCCTTGTCATCTTATTTGGAAATTTTCTCAGGAAAAATTATTTTGCACAATTGTGTTGAATTTTTATTTTTACCTTTGTAAATATCAACATTCCATCTACTACTTCAGGGAAGTAGGGACTTTTGAAAATCCATAACAGGAACAAAATTATATTTGGAAAAGCATTCTTTTTGAAAAAAAATATTTAAAATGTAGATGAACACAATACATTTATTTTATCTTCTGCAGTCTGGGGAGTGAACCCAATGCCTCACAGGTAGGCAAGTGCTCCACCACTGAACCACAACCCCAGCCCAGGAGAAACATTCTAATAGCACAGGAAATATGAGATTTGGGAAGGATTATTTGGGTAAATTCACTGTGACTTGTAAGTGAACTTAATTAATTATACTCAGGACTAAATAAATCTTTAATGGTTTGGATAAGTATTTATGAGTCATGTAATTTTCCTGATGCCTTAGTTTGAATACTATAGAGAACACTGCATACATTTTTTTCCCCCCTCTGGGATGCTTTAAGTTTTAGTTCATAAACATTTTGGATAACTTTTCTCTATTTCCATGCTGGGTTCCATATTTCATTTAAACCATGAGAACTTGTTAAAAAGGAGAAATTTAAACCTGTTTCTCAACATTTCTATAGTAAAGATATTGTACTTTACTGGACCTGCCTCTTAAAAGTGCATATAAATTTCTTAATCTAAATGAAGACTAGATATTTTCTGCAAATAAAAACTAGTTGTTGAAGCAGAAAGTCTTAAAAACCACAAGGCATAATTTGAATTTCAGAAAACTTTTTGCATTGTATATAAAAATATATACTCTGAATCTTTATGTCATACTCAGATTTCAGGTTTAGAAATTTGTGTACCTAGTGACTTAAATATTTATTTTAAAAATCTTTTGTCCCTCTGTGCTACTGCAAGATAGGAAACATGCAGGTATTCCTTGGAAAACTGAGAAGAGTGTTTTGATGTGAAAGACTTTTACATACATTGTGAACATGAATCAATGGGAAGAAAATAAGATAGCTATATAATGAAGTGTTTTAAGTAATAAACCTGAGGTAGCTAAATATTAAGGCTGTTGGATTTCTGAAAATATGGCTTAAGTTTGCATTCTCTTTTAAAGTTCAAGAGGTGAAAGTTCTGGTGAGTTAACATAAACTAATGTCCTAAATAAGAAACAAATAAGAACATGTAGCAAATATAAAATTAGATAGTAGAATATCCCTTACTTTTTCCAGTTTTGTGCTAAGATTGGAGTTTAGATCAAAATTTTTAAAACTTTTTTTTGAGGCCCAACCCATGTGCTATTAAATATATCTTTTTTACTTTTATGTAGTTTTTTAGCATTCTGATATTAGTTTTTTCTTTCAGAGGGAAATTGGGGAAAATTATTTTCCATACTAATAATGTTACAGATTTCAGAGAGTGGTTCACAACTACAGTTAACAAATTGAATTCCTTTTATATTGATAAAACTAAATGCTTTTTTATACAATTTTTATGCAAAAATGATAAAGTAATAGAAATGAATATTATCAGTATTAATATTTTGGTCAAAACTCTATGTTGTATTTCTTTCCATGCTTTGCCCTTCCTTCCTTTCCTTTCTTCTTTGGCTTAAATGCATGTTACTGATCATGTCTCTATCTTTCTCCTTGTTTCTTCCTCCTTCATTACCTTTCTAAAAATGTTTTACCCCTAGACTCATTATTTCTTTTTAGAATACATTTCTTTAGAGTCTATTCTTTTCAGTCAACTGTGCCTCCATGATGACTTCATTACTTAGTCTTCCTGTTTTCAGTTTACTGTGTGTGGCTTTCATTCATCCATCATTGTCCTACAGAATTTATTCTTGCCTTTCTGGGGTGGACCAAATATATGTAATTATATGTCTTTAGCTGTCTGACATACAGGGTAAAAGGAACTTACATACTGTTTGTGACCCTATCCCATCTTATTTACAAATTGTCCTCAAAACTCAGCTTTTGTGTTTTCCCCCCAAGAGGTAGTTTGTGCAAAAGAAAAAAATAATCCATGGAAACATTCAGAATGTCACAAGTAATTACTTCATATTTCTTAAAATATCAGATTTTTACAAGTATGCTCAGCTACTTTGATGGATCAAAGTTTTACCCCATGTTATTGTGCTCAAGAAAATAATCCATTGGGTATCACAGTATTTGTGTAATAACTAACTAGAGGTAAGGAGAGTAATATTTGGAATTGTCTCTCTCATTCTTATAATTCTCAAGCCATGTAAAAATGCAGGTCATTACATGGCAGAATTGAGATTTGAATGTACATAGGAATGATTCAGAAACGTGTATTCTTTCCAATGTGTCTTGCAGTAATGCTGAATATTACAATCATTTTATCAAATGTTATGTTTGTTACACATAAAGCTTTTTCATCCTCCCCAGAATGTTCCTGGAAAAAAAAGTATGTGGAGATTTTCAGCCATCCGAGAATGCTGGTAATGTACTTGAAGTCTGCTCATTCTTGTGCAGTTTATTGAGTTGCAATTATCAACATTTTCACATATTCTTTATTTTGTTTTAATTAGATAGAAGCAAAATGTGACATTGAGAAATGTCATAATTTTTACTTAATCAATTGGAGGCAATTTTAGTAGCAGTATACACACATGTCATATAATCATATAAATGGTTCTGAAAGTGTCATGAATGACACATCCTGTTACATTCTATCATCAGCTTTGACATTTTGTCCCACAACTCCTAGGGCTGTGAGTCCCTCCTCTGACTACAGAGCAGTTTATGCTACACTAATCTGCATTTTTACTTTGGTAAATTCACACTTTCCTATATGTATATATTTTTAAATAATGTGGATTGACCTCAGGGGCACTTAACCACTGAGCCACATCCCCACCCATTCTTGATATTTTATTTAGAGACAGGGCATCACTGATTTGTTTAGGTCCTTGCTAAGTTGCTGAGGCTTATTTTGAACTTGTAGTCCTGCTGCCTCAGCCTCCTGAGCTGGGATTATATGTGTGTTCCACCAAGTGAAGATCCTATAATATTGTCAGTGGAAAAATAAACTTGCATTTGGAATCTTAACTTCATATTTCATTCAACCTGTATCCCTGGTTTTTCTGCAGTATGTCTCTCATGTTTTTTCTCCTAAACATAAAGAATAAGCCCAAAGCTAAAGTAATCATCATTAAACCATGCATACACATTCTTTTCTGTACAAACTCTGCATGAATTTATGGTTGTTTTTGATACATTGTTGTATAATTGATTATATGTCCCTTTTGCTTTTCAGTATTTCAAAAGAAATGTCCTCAAGACAGGGTAAAATATTTCCATTTTTATAGAGAATTGTTAACTATATATTGTATGATATATACAATTTTAATATAATATCTTATTTCTGAACCCATCAAGCCTGCCATTGAAGAGACAAATGAAGCAAGTAAGGCATTGGAAGTGAATGCTGTAAGGACATTCAAACCAGGTAAATTTTGCTATACAAATTTTCTGGGAAGAACTACATTAAGCTATTGAATTATAAGCAATATTTCAGTCCTTGTTTTCTTTCCAAATTCTATGGTATGATTTCACCAAAAAATTCAAGTACTAAAGTCAGTGTCCATGATTGATTATGATATTTTTGAGCATGGAAAAATGATTTTTTATATATTTAACCTTTGTCTTAGATACATCTACATTTAAACCTTTGTTAAAATTATTTTTCAGCACATTATAACTCTATATTGTATTGGGATTTATTTTTGTCATAACTATTCATGTGTGGAATATAATTTGCTCCCCTTAAGATTTTAGTACTATTTTCCCTCCCCTAGTCCCTTCTATTGTTCCTCCTCCTCAAATCTGCTGGCCATCCATCTCTTCATTTAACATAATTAAAATTTGTGTTTGTACATAAGACACAGAGGTAAATTTTTTTGTGGTGTATTCATATATGTGCCTAGCATAATTTAATCAACTTCTTTTCTTTCAGATTTGCTCGCTTTTCCTGTGCCTCTTCTCTCCCCATATATCCTCTTTTTCTATCCCACTGATATTCCTTCCATTTTCATAGACTTCTCCCCATTTTCTTAATTTGGCTCTAGCTTCTGCATATTAGAGAAAAACATTCTGCCCTTGACTTTCTGAGTCTGACTTATTTCACTTAGCATTATCTTCTCCAGATCCATCCATTTACAAGCAATGCCATAATTTGTTCGTATGGCTGAGTAAAAATCTGTTGTCTATATACTACCTTTTCTTCATCTGTTCATCTACTGATGTGCACTTAGGCCTGTTCCATATCTTAGTCTTGTGAATTGCAGTGTTCAAAAATCGATGAGTCTGTATCTCTGTAGTATGCTGACTTAGATCTTTTGAACAAAGAGTGAGGAGTGGGATAGCTGGGTGGTTCCATTCCCAGCTTCTGAGAAGTCTCCATACTGCTTTCCAGAATGATTTTATTAATTTGAAGTCCCCATCAACAATGTTTGAGTGTACAGTTTTCCCCTTGACTTCTCCAGTATTATTATTGTTTGTATTCCTGAAATTTGCCAGTTTAATTGAAGTGAGATGAAATTTCAATGTGGTTTTCACTTGGATTTCCCTGATTACTAGAGATGTTGAAATTCTTCAATGTGTTTCTTGGTCATTTGTGTTTTTCTTTTGAGAAGTGCCCATTTAGTTCTTTGGCCCATTTATTCATTGGTTTATTTGTTTATTTTTCAGTGTTAGGCTTTTGGGGTTCTTTAAATATTCTGGATATTATTCCCCTGTTGGAGGAGCAGCTGGGAAAAGTTTTCTCCTATTCTGTATGCTCAGTCTTCATGCTCTAATTGTTTGCTTTGCATGCTGAATTTGATGTCATCCTACTTGTTGATTCTTGATTTTCTTTCTTGAGTTTAAGGTTTTCTTAAGTCATTTGGTAACTGAGTAAATAACTTTTTTTTGTATTGATGCTGTCTTTTCTTTCAGCAGTTGCTAAGTTTCTGGTCTAATTCCTATCTTTGATCCACTTTGATTTATTTCTATCCAGGTCAACAGATATTTCTTCTGGATATGGACATAGAGTTTTCTCAGCACCATAAGAGATGGTTATAAGGTTATAAGGTTATCTCTTCTCTAATGTATATTTTTTTCACCTTTGTCAAGTATCAGGTGACTATGTGGATTTCTCCATATGTTCTATGCTTTGTCAAGTATCAGGTGACTATGTGGATTTCTCCATATGTTCTATGCTATTCCATTGGTCTCATGCATGTTTTGATGCAATATCCTGATGGTTTACTTTTTTTTTTTTTAACCTAGGTCTGTAGTCTAATTTGATATCAGGTATCGCAATGCCTTTAGCTTCTCCCATTATGTTTTAGTATTAATTTGAGTATTCTGAATCTTTTGTTCTTCCAAATGAAGTTTAGAGCTGTTATTTTCCAGTTTTGTGAAGAATGTCATTGGTTCTTGATGAAATTGAATTGAATCTGTGTAATATTCTTGTAGTATGTCCATTTTGACAATATTAAAACTACCCTTTCAAGAACAAGAAAATTACTTCCTATTCCATGTCCTTTCCTTCCTTCTCCTTCACTTCCTCCTTTTCTTTTATTCATCTTCTCCTCTTCCTTCTCCTTGAGTTTATTAATGGTTCTATTTAAAGATTATTAGCATATCAAGTATTCCTCCTTGAAAACTTGCTACTGCCTCCTCAGTAGTTCCTTGTAATCTTCTGTAAGACAATTACATATGAATCAGAGTAATTAAACTTATAAGTTATCTTTCCAGTGGTTCCCCCCCCCCTGTGGAAGAAAAAGCCTTGTTTGCATCACAGAGAGAGAGGAAAAAAATAGGTGGGACTAAGATACTTGCAAAAGAGGATTAGTGAGAATAACTTCTATCAAGCACTTCTCAATGGAAAACTGAATTTTCTTTGTAAGTAATTGTCCCTGGTCTGCTTCCTGCATTTTGTCACTCTACCTAGTATACTGCTCACAGAACTAGCTTCCTTGTGGTGAGGTGTTTCATCCTAACAAGTTTTGACTGAAAACCTGAGGATACTTTTGTACCATGGCCCAATAAGTATACTCCTTATAATTGTTCTACTGACAGTATTCCAGAAAATTCCTGATATTTGTCTGGCACTGTCAGTTATATACTAATGATTTTTCATGTTGGTCTTTCAGCATTCACTTAGGATTATGGGCATGAACACATCAGTTTATAAATCAAACACTGAGAAATGTTCTTTCTCCTTTCATTTGATAAATCCAATAAAAGGGTACATAAAAGTTTTTGATGCCTTAATTGCCTGCCACTAAAATAAATAATATTCATTCAAGAAGAATATTCAGGAATCATCTCAAAGGAATACTTTGTAAGAAATATCAGTGTTGAGGGGGTTTCAAGATGGCAGACTAGAGGGTGGCTGCATTTCATGTTGCTCCAGGACTCAGGATTCAAAAGAGAAGATATTGAGAGACTTGGGACCAACTCAAAGAGGCCGGGTGAGTCTCTCCCATAGGGGAGGCATCCCAGATGGGGCGGTAGTCCTGGAACGCAGGGAACTTTGTGAAGTAGAGCTGCCTGGTGAGACACCCCACCCCCCGCTGGAGCAGTGTGCTCGGACAACTGGGAGTTTCGTAGAGGAGGCTGCTCATCACAGCGCTGGGACTCGGAGCAACCACTGGGGCTCCGGGTGGCAGCCCAGAGGAGGGGCTGTGAGGAGAGCTGTTTGGACTCAGAGTGACCACTCCTGACACTGGGACCTGCCCAGAGGAGGAGGAGGAGGAGGAGAAGCAGCATGGCAAGGCGCTTGGACCCGGAGCAGCTGCACCAGAGCTACAGGTGGTTGCCGGAGGAGGAGCTGCATGGCAAGCTGTTTGGACTCAAAGCGACTGCTCCTGAACACCAGAGGACAACCTGGAGGAGGAGGAGGAGGAGGAGTGCAGTGGGTTGAATGGACTCGCAGTGACTGTGTTGGAGCTCCAGGTGGCTGCTCAGAGGAGAAGGTGAGTGGTGAGTTGTTTGGACGCAAAGTGACTGCTCCTAAACACCGGGGTACTGCCTGGAGGAGGAGCACGGTGGGTCGCTTGGTCTCGAGTGGCCACACCAGAGCTCTGGGCGACTGCCTGGAGGAGGCGTGCAGTGGGTCACGTGGACTCAGAGCGACTCAGAGTGACTCAGAGTGACTGCTCCTGAACACCCGGGGGCTACCTGGAGGAGGAGGAGTAATGGGGCGGGTCACTTGGACTCGGAGTGACTGCCCAGGGCTATGGGCGGTTGGCAGGAGAAGGAGGCATGCAGTGAGTTGTTTGGACTCCTGGTGACCCCACCAGAACACCAAGCGGCTATATGGAGGAAGAGGTGAGCGGTGGGTCTCTGGGACTCAGAGCAATTTTACAGGGCTCCAGGTGGCTGCTCAGAGGAGGGTCCACATAGCCAGGTGATTAGGTGCAGAGCAGGGTCCCAGGACCTAGGAGGCTTCTTGGTGGAAGAGTCGCACAGAGATATGCTTAGGGGGGGAGCAAAGGTTCCAGGACTAAAGGCAGATTCTCTGAGGAGAGGCAGCCTAAGGAGACTCACTGAAAAAGGTAAAGCTCCCAGGGCCAGGAGGTAGGTCTGGGCCCCTAGGAACATTGCAGAGGAAGGCAGCCCAGCCCACGTGGTAGCTGTAGATTGAGGGGAACCTCTAGGAGGGGAACAGAACAGCGAGACTTTCCAACCAGGTGAGTCTTCCCTGGCAGGTGAGGTAATCCCACAAGGATGGTAAAATCAGAGAAACAGGCCCAAACAGTCCTTGCCTCAGCCCACAGCCTAGTTTCCCTTTGGATGACCATTGGTCAACAAGTGGAGGTACCTCTGCCCACTAGCAGGAAATATACCCCACCTGATGGGCACCACCCTTAGAGAGGCAGCTTCCTTGGGGAGCACTGCACTATCAACTTCCTCCAAGACTTCAGCCTACTAAAGGCTAAGAGGGTATATACTAGAAATCTTCAGGGACATTATAAGTCAATAGAGGAAATCTGCAATATCTCAGTGGTCCACTGATACCTGAACAATATGAGAAAAGGGAAGAGAATGCCCCAAACAAATCTAGATGTATAATCAATAAAATCCAATGACAGCATGGCAGAAGTAATGACAGAAAAGGAGTTCAGAATGTATATAATTAAAATGATCAGGGAGGTAAACGATGAGATTAAAGAGCAAATGCAGGCACTGAATGATGAGATGAAAGAGCAAATGCAGGCATTGAATGCTCGCACCACTCGACAGTTAAAAAAACAAATACAGGAAGCAAAAGATAAGTTCAATAAAGAGTTAGAGATATTGAAAAAAACCAAACAGAA
The DNA here is from genome assembly GCF_902686455.1 of Sciurus vulgaris. Classification (NCBI taxonomy): domain Eukaryota; kingdom Metazoa; phylum Chordata; class Mammalia; order Rodentia; family Sciuridae; genus Sciurus; species Sciurus vulgaris. The sequence continues at coordinate 386,035 of NW_027632708.1, read as the reverse complement.
ATCCTTGACATGAAGGAAACAATAAACCAAATTAAGAACTCCATAGAAAGCATATCCAATAGGATAGAACACCTGGAAGACAGAACCTCAGACATTGAAGACAAAATATTTAACCTTGAAAACAAAGTTGACCAAACAGAGAAGATGGTAAGAAATTATGAACAGAATCTACAAGAACTATGGGGTATCTTGAAAAGGCCAAATTTAAGAATTATTGGGATTGAGGAAGGCATAGAGAAACAAACCAAAGGAATTAACAATCTATTCAATGAAATAATATCAGAAAATTTCCCAAATCTGAAGAATGAAATGGAAAACCAAGTACAAGAGGCTTATAGGACTCCAAATATACAAAATTACAACAGACCCACACCAAGTCACATTATTATGAAAATACATAACATACAAAATAAAGACAGAATTTTAAAGGCCGTGAGAGAAAAGAACTGAATTACATTCAGGGGGAAACCAATAGGGATATCAGCAGAATTTTCAATCCAGACCCTAAAAGCTAGAAGGGCCTGGAACAACATTTACCAAGCCCTGAAAGAAAACGGATACCAACCAAGAATCTTAACCCAGAAAAACTTACTTTCAGATTTGACGATGAAATAAGATACTTCCATGATAAACAAAAGCTAAAAGAATTTACAAAAAGAAAGCCAGCATTACAGAACCTTCTCAGCAAAATATTCCATGAGGAAGAGATGAAAAACAAAGAAGTAAATCAGCAAAGGGAGGAATTATCCTAAAGGAATTGTCAAATAAAGGAGGAACCAAGTTGTGTCAGATAAATAACTAACTAAAAAAATAAAATTTGAAAAATGAACCAAATGACTGGGAAATCAAATCATATCTCAATAATAACCCTGAATGTTAATGACCTGAATTCATCAATCAAAATACACAGACTGGCAGAATGAATAACAAAGAAAAATCCAACAATATGTTGCCTGCAAGAGACTGACCACGCAGAAAAACATATCCATAGACTAAAGGTGAAAGGGTGAGGAAAACATACCATGCACATGGACTCAGTAAAAAAGCTGGAGTATCCATCCTCATTTCAGATAATGTGGACTTCAAGCCAAAGTTAGTCAGAAAGGATAAAGAAGGACATTTCATACTGCTTAAGGGAAGCATAAATCAGCAAGATATAACAATCATAAACATCTATGCCCCAAACAGTGGCTCACCCATGTATGTCAAACAAATCCTTCTCAATTTCAGAAACCAAATAGACCACAACACAATAATACTAGGTGATTTCAACACACCTCTCTCACCACTGGAGAGATCTTCCAAACAAAAATTGAACAAAGAAATCATAGATCTCTATAACACAATCAATAATTTAGACTTAACAGACATTTATAGAATATACCATCCAACCAAGAGCGAATACATTTTCTTCTCAGCAGCACATGGATCCTTCTCTAAAATAGACCATATATTATGTCACAAAGCTAATGTTAGAAAATACAAGAAGATAGAGACACTACCTTGTATTCTATCAGATCATAATGGATTGAAGTTAGAAATAAATGAAAGAGTAAAAAAAAACTATTCCAACACCTGGAGATTAAACAATATGGTATTATATGATGAATGGATAATAGAAGACATTAGGAAGGAAATTAAAAAAAATTTTAGAGGTAAATGAGAACAAAGAAACATCATATCAAAATCTCTGGGACACTATGAAAGCAGTACTTAGAGGGACATTTATTTCATGGAGCACATTTAATAAAAGAAGTAAAACTCAACAAATAAATGACCTAATACTACAGCTCAAAGCCCCAGAAAAAGAAGAGCAGACCAGCACCAAATGTAGTAGAAGACAGGAAATAGTTAAACTCAGAGCTGAAAACAACGAAATTGAAACAAAAGAAACAATACAAAAATTGACAAAATAAATAGTTGGTTCTTTGAAAAAATAAACAAAATTGATAAACCATTAGCCACACTAACAAAGAGAGGATGAGAGAAAACCCAAATCACTAAAATTCAGAATAAACAAGGAAATATCACAACAAATATGATTGAAATACAAAACATAATTAGAAGCTATTTTGAAAATCTATACTCCAACAAAATAAAAAATTTTGAAGACATAAATAAGTTTCTAGAGACATATGAATTGCCTAAACTGAACGAGGAGGACATACACAATTTAAATAGACCAATTTCAAGTAATGAAATAGAAGAAGTCATCAAAAGCCTACCAACAAAGAAAAGTCCAGGACCAGATGGGATCTCAGCCAAGTTCTACAAAACCTTTAAAGAAGAGCTCATTCCAATAATTCTCAAAGTATTCCATAAAGTAGAAGAGGAGGGAACCCTCCCAAACTCATTCTATGAAGCCAATATCACACTGATACCTAAACCAGACAGAGACACATCGAGGAAAGAAAATTTCAGACCAATATCCTTAATGAACATCGACGCAAAAATTCTCAACAAAATTTTAGCAAATCGCATACAAAAACATAGTAAAAAGATAGTGCACCATGATCAAGTAGGTTTCATCCCAGGAATGCTAGGTTGGTTCAACAACAGAAATCAATAAATGTCATTCACCATATCAATAGACTTAAAGTTAAGATTCACATTATTATTTCAATAGATGCAGAAAAAGCATTTGATAAAATACAGCACCCCTTCATGCTCAAAACACTATAAAAAATAGGGATAGTGGGAACATTTCTTAACATTGTAAAGGCCATTTATGCTAAGCCCATGGCTAATATCATTCTAAATGGTGAAAAACTGAAAGCATTCCCACTAAAAACTGGAACAAGGCAGGGATGCCCTCTTTCAGCACTTCTATTCAATATCGTCCTTGAAACTCTAGCCAGAGCAATTAGACAGACCAAAGAATTTAAAGGGATACGAAAAGGAAAAGAAGAACTCAAACTATCCCTATTTGCTGATGATATGACTATATACTTAGAGGATCCAGGAAATTCCACCAGAAAACTCTTAGAGCTCATAAGTGAATTCAGTAAAGTAGCGGGATATAAGATCAATGCACATAAATCTAATGCATTTTTATACATACATGATGAATCTTTGGAAAGAACAATCAGGAAAACTACCCCTTCACAATAGCCTTGAAAAAAATAAAATACTTGGGAATCTATCTCACAAAAGAGGTGAAAGTCCTCTACAATGAGAACTACAGTACACTAAAGAAAGGAATTAAAGAACACCTTAGAAGATGGAAAGATCTCCCATGTTCTTGGATAGGAAAAATTAATATTGTCAAAGTGGCCATAGTACCTAAAGTGCTATACAGATTCAATGCAATTCCAATTAAAATCCCAATGACGTACCTTACAGAATTAGAGCAAGCAATTTTGAAATTCATATGGAAGAATAAAAAACCCAGAATAGCTAAAGCAATCCTTAGCAGGAAAAGTGAAATAGGGGATAACGCAATACCAGATCTTCAACTCTACTACAAAGCAATAGTAACAAAAACGGCATGGTATTAGTACCAAAATAGAAAGGTAGATCAAGGGTACAGAATAGAGGACATGGACACAAACCCAAATAAATACAATTTTCTCATACTAGACAAAGAGGCCAAAAATATGCAATGGAGAAAAGATAGCCTCTTCAACAAATGGTGCTGGGAGAATTGGAATTCCATATGCAACAGAATGAAACTAAACCCATATCTCTCACCATGTGCTAAACTAAACTCAAAATGGATTAAGAACCTCAGCATCAGACCAGAAACCCTGCAAATTATAGAAGAAAAAGTAGGTCCAGATCTTCAACATGTCGGCTTAGGACCAGACTTCCTCAACAGGACTCCCATAGCACAAGAAATAAACACAAGAATCAATAACTGGGATAGATTCAAACTAAAAAGCTTTCTCTCAGCAAAGGAAACTATCAGCAATGTGAAGAAAGAGCCTACAGAGTGGGAGAAAATCTTTGCCAATCATACTTCAGATAGAGCACTAATCTCCAGAATCTACAAAGAACTCAAAAAACTCTACACCAAGAATTCAAAGAATCCAGTCGACAAATGGGCTAAGGAAATGAATAGACACTTCACAGAAGAAGATCTTCAAGCAATCAACAATCATATGGGAAAATGCTCAACATCTCTAGTAATAAGAGAAATGAAAATCAAAACCTCCCTATGATTCTATCTCACCCCAATTAGAATGGTGATTATCAAGAGTACAAGCAACAATAGGTGTTGGTGAGGATGTGGGGAGAAAGGTACATTCTTACATTGCTGATGGGGCTGCAAATTAGTGCAGCCACTCTGGAAAGCAGTGTGGAGATTCCTTAGAAAACTTGGATTGGAACCACCATTTGACCCAGCTATCTCACTCCTTGGCCTATACCCAAAGGACTTAAAGTCAGCATACTACAGAGATACAGCCACATCAATGTTCATAGCTGCTCAATTCATAATAGCCAGATTGTGGAATCAACCTAGATGTCCTTCAATTGATGAATGGATAAAGAAACTGAGGTATATATATATACAATGGAATATTACTCAGCCATAAAGAATGATAAAATTATGGCATTTGCAGGCAAATGGATGAAATTGGAGAATATTATGCTAAGTGAGAAGCCAATCTCAAAAAACCAAAGGTCAAATTATATCGCTAATAAGTGGATGAGGACACATAATCGGGGGAGGGAGGGGTAGTGTTAGGGTTAGAGTTAGGGTTAGGGAGGGGGGCAAGAATGGAGGAAGGAAGGACTGTATAGAGGGAAAAGAGGGGTGGGAGGGGTGGGGGGAAAGGAAAAAATAACAATGAATCAAGCAACATTACCCTATGTAAATTTATGATTACACAAATTGTATGCCTTTACGCCATGTTCAAACAGAGAAACAACATGTATCCCATTTGTTTACAATAAAAAAAAGAAACAACATGTATCCCATTTGTTTACAATAAAATATAATAAATAAATAAATAAATGAAATATCAGTGTCATATATTTTTACTTTTTTATTTTATGCTGTTTATCAAATTTACTCTTTTATTTTTAAGAGATGAGAATCTAAAAATGAAACTTCAACCAGGTAGGGTTTTATAGGTTTAAAAATTGTATTTTTAAATACTGTAGCACACAGAGAAAAGGAGATTTGCGTGTTCTGTTCTGAGCTAGAGATCCTATCATGTGTCTGGCACTTGTTATTTGGTTCTAGGAACATTTAGCAAGTAATCCATCTCCTGTTCTTTCTTATTGTTTATTTTAGAACAGGGTCTTGCTAAGTTGACTAGGATCTCCCTAAGATGCTGAAGCCAGTCTCCATCTTGTGACCCTCCTGCCTCCGTCTCCCAAGTCAATTGGATTGTAGGCATTCTCCACTACACCCAACCACTAGTTTTTCTTATAGTAATCACAGAAGCTTGAAACTATCTGCATTATTATTAACTATTATTTACTGACAAAACCACTGTCAGAGATTTTGACGGATTGTCCCATGATTCCCTAGTTAAGAAGTAGGTGGCCTGTGGTTTGACGTTCTGCAAGCTTTGCTGACAAATCCATTCTCTCACCGCTGTGATAGAGAACAATGTGGCATTAAGATCAAGATGTAGATTCATACCAGATGAATTCAGAAATTTAATCTCCGTTTTGTGCACATTTTGATTCAGACTTTACTTGGGAAGCCTGGATATAATGCAAGTTTGTCTTAATATTTTCTATAGATGTGTTGGTAACCAGTACCTTTTATAAGATTGAATATTTTGGGAAAAATTGAGCAGATCTGTAGTTATACAACCATGGGTTTTAATGAACAAAAACAAGCAAGTCTTGGAGAATAATTATTTTATTGGAAGTGTAAAATATTGATGTGTAGGCCAAGTTTTACCACATTGTATTAATTATTTTTAGAATCTCTTTAGAATATATTTTAATTGATATCTCTATTTTTGGTTTGCTCAGTTTGGATTTCCCTTGAAGTTACAACCCCTATTGAGTTCTATCTAGACTCTTCTTTCTTTATAGTCTGTTTGGTTTTATATGACTACAATCTTTTTCTTTTATTATTGTGATTTTTTAGTTTCTCTTCTACTTTTTTTTTGTTTCTGTTGATATAGTAAAAAAAATCTGTCAGCTAAGATTCTTCTTCTATATACTGAATCAAGAACCCAGGTAATTTCAGGGTTTCAAAGAATCTGAGCAACAAATCAAACATCCATGTAGTACTTCCTAATGTGTTTAATCATCTGGCCAAATTGTTATGATCAACAACCTACAAGTTAAAAATATTATAGCAATTTTTCTGTATAAAGTAAGTGGTCACAGTCAGATTTGAACTCAGATTCCTTAATTATTAGCCCAGTATTCTGCAATTTTACTATTCTGTATGTATTTTTGTTCATTTATTTTTCATTTGTTCTTTTGAGTTACACATGACAATAGGAGACATTTGACATAATTATAAAACATGAAATATATCTTGTTCTAATTCAGTCCCTAGTGCCTCTTATCCCTGCCCTGCAAACCAGCTCCCCTTGTTCTACTCCACTGATCTTTCTGCCATTTGCCTATTGATATTTTTTAAATAAATTTAAACTAATTTTTAAAATTAATTTCTTTCAGATGTGCACAATGGCTTCACTGTGATGCATTCATATATGTACATAGAAAAATTGTGCCAATTGTATTCCAATGTCTCCCCTTTGCTCATCCCTCTCCCTGCCCTTCACTTCCATTTGTCTATTCCACTGAAATTCAATTCTCATTTTTCATCTTCCCTCCATTTATTTTGGATTAGGTTGCACATACCAGAGAAAACATTGAACCTTTGATTTTAAAGGAATGGTTTACTTCACTTAGAATGATAGTTTTCAGATCCACCCATTTATTAGAAAATGTCATCAAATCATTTTTAATGGCTGAGTAATACTCCATTGTATCAATAAACATTTTCTTTATCCATTTATCTGTTGAAGGGCTCCTAGGATGGCCCCATAACTTAGATATTGCTCTGCTATAAACATTGATGTGGCTGCCTCACTGTAATATGCTGATTTTAGTTCTTTGTGTATATATACCAAGAAGTGATATAACTGGGTCAAATGGTAGTTTCATTCCTAGATTTTAGAGGAATCTCCACACTGCTTTTCAGAGGGATTGTACCAATTTGCAGTCCCACCAACGAAGTATGAGTATACCTTTTACCCCTCATCCTTGCCAAACTTTATTGTCACTGGTATTCTCAAATATTGTCAATAGGTTGGAGTGAGATGGAATCACAGTGTAGTTTTAACTGCTTTAACAATAGAATAGGAGAGCATGTCAAGTGAACCAAACTGAAAAGTATATGAGTGAAGTTATACATGATCCCATCTAGAGCATCAGAATGTAAGTAAGAACAAGTTTGCAAAGGAACAAGGCCACGTTTTAGAGGCATAGGTTTTGAGAAAAGTGATCAGAATATTAGGTTTTGTGGTCAATTTGATCAAGACCAAGCAAACATTAATTACAGAGACCATTGGAAGCTATCTAGATAGACTTATTTAAAAATTGGTGCCCCAGGGAGTACTGAATAGGTTCTTGTTCCATCCAGTGGAACTGGCACGGAGAAAGGAGACACAATCGATCTTTAGTTGATGAGATTTATTGCATCCTCCCTGTTTTTCTGCCTCCTTTGTTCTTGCTCTATCTCTTTTCTTCTACCCTTTCCCTTTCTCCTCCCCCAGACTCCTAGCTTATCAGCCAGTTATAGCAAAGCTTTCTCTCATGCAGGAGAGCATGCAGAGGAATGTCAGCGTAGCACTATATGAATCACAAGCTGTTCATGTGTGGCATGATATTAGATAGCCAATCCTAGAGGCTGGCATTAACACATCATAAGTCTCCAAGGAACTAGTAAGCAAGCAATCTTTTTGGGTACTTCCTTATTTTGGTAGCCAGTGCACTTTGGCTCACTGCCAGGCACCATCTTGTCCAAGAATGGCCCTCAACAGGCTCTCCCTTTTTGTTATAAAAAGAAAAGGACAGTGACTGTGTGTCTTACGTGCCAGAGTCAGACTTTATCCTTACTTGTCATTGGGAGTCAAAGAGTTGTTGGCATACTTTGATTCCTGTCTTAGGTTGGTATAAAGTCCACCCTGTGCTTACCAGTCTGACTATCAGTCCTGTAATTGGGAGAGCCAAATCTGTGGATCAGAGCCTTGGTCCATGGCCATAAGGGCTTGCCATACCACTAAGGCTTGCCATCTTTGATGACTCCTTAGAGACAACAAATATCTGAGCAGCAATAATAACAGCAAGAACAGCAATCCCATCATAGCAAAATTTCCCATCCATTGTTTACAAAATTGTAATGCTGACTGTAAGAAATTAATGGTTTCTGGCGTACCTGGGACTTTGACCTGAGTACTATTTACCACAAATATAGAATTTCTTAATAGGGTAGTCAAATTAGTAAACTCTTTAGTCCATGTCCCATTAAGCATGCTTCCAAGCTGTTTGGACAGATTTGTAGCAGCAGTAATATTAGAATAGGGTATAGGGGTAGCACATAGTGCTTGGGCATGCACTAGACAGCCCATCTGTGTGGTAACAGTCAACATGTCCACTTATTCTTGTAGTAAGTCCACTCTTTGGTTTAGAATCAGGATTTCCACGGTCAGAAGCACATTGATGTTTTCCTGGGCTGTCAATGCTTTGGCAGTGGATTGTGACAGATTCTTGAGCACATGAGCAGTAGGTATAGCAGTTCCTAGGGCAAGTCCAGAAGCAGTGGCAGCAGCCACAGCAGCCACCACAGCAACAGTGATGGCTATAAAGGCTGAGATACCAAAATCTCTTTTTGCTTTCACGGGTAGGAAATTCCACTCACTATGAATTAAGGTTACTGGAACTGGAATGAATTTTGGAATCCTGGCAATCACAGCTAGAGGAAACAGTGAAGCATCCCAACAACTAGACACATAACACTCTTGGTTAGCATAGTTAAGGACCTCAGTATCATTATCATTGATATTAGTAATGTTAATATTAAACTTAGAACTGTTAGACAGAATGAACACAAATGAAGACGTGACACATACAGGAGTAGGGGGGAAGCATAATAAAAGGAAGAGTAATTGGCCTTGCATCCTGTATAACTGTAGTAGGTGCATTACTTCCCTTTATATAGGCTTGCTTTTGACTGTACCTTTATTGAATGAGAGAGAGATTGCCTCCCTGTATTATGGCAGTTTCTGAGGTGGCTAACCATAGGAAGCAAAGACTACCTCTTAACTTGAAGTTTAGACTAGTAATAAGTGGCTTTACAGTGGAACCAGGTGGCAGGTAAGGGATACCTAGAAGTTCTGTACTAGGAAATAACTGAGGGAAAACTTGTGTGCCATGAGTTATATATCCACAAAAGTTTTAGGAAGAGCTAGCAACAGCAGGCTTACCACATCACCATCATTTTGTGTTTCGGTGCCTTTTTCTTTCTTATGGATAGTTCTTACCAAGCACTCCGGGACCCAGATAGGTTGTTGTTGGTCCTGAGGAAAAGCACAAACAGATCCTCTCCCCCATATTAATACTGGGTCAGGTCCTTTCCAGGACCCAGTCAAGATGTCCTTCCACATTGCTTGTGGATGACCACCAGACTTTCCACTAAAATGTCTATCAGCCGCAGTACAGCCCACAGCATCCAAAGTTAAAAAATTGAGGATGAATAAAGCAAGGTTAAGTCTGTTCTTGGGAGGGGCCAATGCCTCTATTCCCCCTTTTTGTTTAGCTAAGCAGACTTTCAATGTTTGATTAGTCCTTTCCACGATAGCTTGTCCTTGTGGATTGTAGGGCAATCCTGTAGAATGATAGATATTAAACTTTGAGTAAAACTGTTGAAATGAAGAAGTATATGCAAGCCCGTTATCTGTTTTAAATGATTTTGGCCTTCCCATAGTAGCAAAGGCTTGAAGGCAATGACTGATTACATCTTTTGTCTTTTCCCCTGTATGGGTGGTAGCAAATATATATCCTGAGTAGGTATCTACAGTTACATATACAAATCTTAAAGTACCAAATTCAGGGATATGGGTGACCTCCATCTGCCATAGATGATTTGGAAGGAGTTCTGTAGGATTGACTTCAAAATGAGGAACAGATAAATGAGGCAGACAGCAGGACACAGTTTTACTATATTTCTGGCTTATTCTTTTGTAAGGTTATATTTTATTTTGAGAGTAGTAGCATTGAAATGAAAATCTTTATGGAAATTAATTGCTTCTTGTACAATATTAAACACATGAGGATCTCAAGTATCTGAGTCTGCAGTAGAATTTCCTTGAGCTAAAGGCCCAGGTAAGCCTGAATGTGCTCTGATATGGCCTATATATAAAGGTTCTTTGAGAGCCCACAGAAGAATTTGTACTTGATAAAAGCATTGTTTTAAGGCAGATTGAGTACTAATGGATCCAGTTGTCTCAAGCCATGGTACAAGCTGGGCAATATGGAGACTGTCAGTATAAATATTTAAAGGTTCTTCAGGAAATGTTTGTAAGGCAGTTCTTACTGCTTCTAGTTCAGTTTTTTGAGCAGACTTATGAGAAGTAATAATAGTCTGTACTTTATCAGAAACTACTGTAGCTATACCAGAGGAGGAGCCATCTGTAAGATTGTTTTTGCTGCTGGGATAGGTTGAGCCTTAACAACCTGAGGGAAAATAACAGGATGTCTTTTGAAGAAGCTGACAATAGGTGAACTTGGCAAGTGATTATCAAATGTGGCCATGGTGGAATAGACAATTGCCCAATCTTCATTATTGTTAACTAGTATTTCAAAATCTTTTGCCATGTACGGGACAATAACTCTCTGAGGATGAACTCCAAAAACTCGAAGGGCTGCCTTAAGTCCTAATGCAACTAGATTTGCCACCATCACAGGATACAGGGAAACAACATCTTTGGGGGACTCTGGCAAATGGATCTATATCAGGAGTCCAGTTTGCCACAATAGACCTGTAGGAGTATATTCAAAATCTAATACTATGAGATTAAAAGGCAAGGATAGATCAACTCTATCACTATCAGCATTTTCTAAAGCTTGTTCTACTAACCTCAAGGCTTTTCTACCTTCAGGAGTTAAATTTCTGGGGGATGTAGGGTCTGAATCTCCTTGGAGGATATCAAACAGAGGCTTAAGTTGACCAGTGGTGAGTCCCAAATTTGGCCTTATCCAATTTATATCACCTAATAATTTTTGGAAATCATTTAGAGTCTTAAGCTTTTCTGTGGCTAATTGGATTTTTTGTGGCCTAACACAGGTATCTAATAATATTTGATGTCCTAGAAAGGTAATAGGGCTGTGGTTTGCACATTTTCTGGTGACACATGTAATCCCCATTTTTCTAGGGTATCAATAATATTGTTAAATGCCCTAAATAAAGTCTCCTGTTTCCTGTGAGCCAAAAGAATATCATCCATATAATGGAGACAATAAAGTTCTTTACAATTTTGTCTAATCTGTGATATAGCCTGGCCAACATATATTTGACACATAGTGGAACTATTTGCCATTTCCTGGGGAAGAACCACCCATTGGTATCTTGTATTAGGCCCTTCATTATTTAAAGAAGGAATGGAAAAGGCAAATCCAGGGCTATCCTCAGGATGAACAGGAATGGAAAAGAAACAATCTTTTATATCTATAGAGATGATATGATAATGTTTTGGAACAGCAGCTAACGAGGGGAGACCCAGTTACACCGGGCCCATGATCTGCATACTGTAATTAATGGCTATCAGATCTTGCAAAAGTCGCCATTTCCCAGACTTCTTTTTTATGACAAAAATGGGTGTATTCCAAGGGGAAGTGGAAGGAATGATATGGTTTTTCTTCAATTGTTGATTAACTATTTCCTGGGCCGCCTCTATTTTTTCTTTAGAAAGGGGCCACTGGGGGACCCAGATAGGATTATTAGATTTCCATGTTATCTTTAATGGTTCAGTGGCTCCTCCAGAAAACCCAGCCCCTCAGTCCCTGTTTGTCCTTCAGCTTGAATGGGGCAGGTAACACTTTGTACATTTTTGCCTAGTCCTTTTCCAGGGATATAACCTTGTCTCACCATGACTGGCAAAACAGTTGGGTTTAGACAGGACATATTTTGCTCAACTGAGGAAGAAACAACAACATCCATCTGTGTTAAAATGTCTCTTCCCCAAAGAGTGACAGGCAGGTGAGCTAATACATAAGTTTGGAATGTTCCCCTTTTCCCATCGGGTCCTCCCAAGATAATACAGCTGAACTTCGTAATGAGGTTTGGGCAAATCCAAGTCCCCGTAAGGTAGTACTGGATGCTTTAACAGGCCATGATTTGTTCCAGTCCTTCTCTCTTATAATAGAGATGTCAGCACCTGTGTCTAGTAGACCCTCTATGGGAGTACCATTAACTTTTAATTTAAGCATGGGTCTATTTTTTGTTGATTTTGCCCAAAAGACACCTATTCCTGTGGATCCAACCCCATTGTTTTTTCCAGTCCTTTGTGAAGTGGGAAAGGCCCATGATGGCTAGACAATATCAATATTTGTGATATTTTATCTCCTGGAGAAACAACAGATACCCCTCGAGGGGAAGATAACATAATCTTTATTTCTCCAGTATAATCAGAATCAATGACTCCTGGAAATACTTGTAATCCTGACAGAGTTGTGGAACTCCATCCTAATAATAATCCTGCTGTGCCCTCAGGGAGTGGTCCAAGTATGTCCATGGGGACTGCTTATACTCCCATTTCTGGGGTAAGATTGAGTCTGGTGGAGGCACAGAGGTCCAATCTCCCGCTCCCTGATGTTCCTCAGGACAATGAGGAGATAGAAAGAATTGTGAGTGGGGATATGTACTATGGGATTCTGAAAGGCCCCGCATATTTGAGGGCCCCAGGTTGGGCCCCCCTGGCCATTTTTTGACTGGGTTGGCATAGGATATCTCTCTATATCAAATCTTGATGTACAATATGTAACCCAATGCCTTCCTTTTTGGCACAGGGGACATAGACCTGGGGCAGGTTGATTTGTCCCTTGTTTTTCTCCAGTCTTAGGTGTTCCCCTGGGCTTTAATCCTATAGGAACTTCAGGGCAGTCTTTTCTGATGTGCCCTCCTTGCCCACACTTAAAGCATATTATTCCTTTAGCTCTTGATTGCCCCTGACTTGGCCCATGAAGAGCAGCAGCTATTGCTTGTCCTGTAATGACTGCATCATTGATATCCCTGCAGATCTTTATATAGGTACTTAAATCTTTATTTTTCCATGGTTTTATAGCTTTTCTACACCATCTATTTGCTTGCTCATAAGCTAATTGTTTTTATTAAGGGCATTGCTTGTTCTGAATCCCCAAATACTCCAGCAGCAGTTTGGATTAATCCATCAACAAAATCTGCAAATGGTTCATTACTTCCATGAAGGCTTTAGTGGCAGCAGCAGCAATTTGTGTGTATACCCCAGGATCATAAATAATCTGCTGTGAAATACCTTCATAGTTTCATTTCACATTTCTACATTTCTTTGGGGAAAGCCTGTGGCAGCACTGCAGCGTGCCATTTCTAATGAGGCTTCCTGCCATGCAGTTTTCCACACTGGGTACTTCCCCCCGATAGCACAGCTTTACATAGCCTTTTGCAATCTTCCAGCACTAGATTTAGACCTAATAATGATCCCAACATACTAATTGTAAATGGGGCCTGTGGACCGTACATAGCCACTGCCTCCTTAAAATTTTTTACTGTTTTGAAATCCAGAGGTTGGTGGAATCTTTGTCTATTTTGGTCCTCTAGTACAGGGAAGAATTATGGGACTGCTGAGGTTTCCTTAAGGAGGGTTTCTTCTCCCCATGTTGAAAAACCCATATGATTTATAGCATGAGCTAACTCCTCCCAAGGGTACTTTGGGAGATATAGGGTGCAGGCTGCTTGTGCGGGAGCTGCTGCCTCCAGAAAGAGATTGGTATTTCTTCCCGACATAACTGATGGGGGCGACTGTGTCCCTGATGCTCTTTCTAATTCCTCCTCAGTAAGCCCCTCCTCCTCTTCTTCCTCTTTATGAGAAGTCATACTTAGTTGTTCCTTTATCTCTTCCAGACACATATTTCCTTCTTCTACTAAAGTTTTTACTTTGCCTTTCTCACATGTTAGACACTCCTTAATGAGCTGCCACATAGGAAAAGTACTCTAGGTAATGGGGATTGCTTTTCTGCTTTGATAGATCCTCTTTATGATGTTCCCATTGTGGAATATTTACGATTCCCTCTTCCAAAAACCAAGGACTAATCTTGGCCAGTGTTGTTACATATGCTGTTACAGTAGATTGTTTTACAGCAATTCCATTAGCCTTAAGTACATCTTGTATGATTCCTATCATTTGATTTCTTGACACTTGTGACCCCATTCTGGAGTTATGAGACCTCCCTTTACCGGAGTTATGTAGCCTCCCTTCACCAGGGTTTTGTGGCCTCCCTTTACCGGGGTTATACAGACTCCCTTCACTGGGGTTATGTGGCCTCCCTTTACTGGAGTTATCCTACAGTTTTCCTATAGCTTACCTTAAGTTACTTACCTAGGAGGACACAGAAGAAAGAAGTTCCCCATATGGGCCACCACTTGTTCCATCCAGCAGAACCAGCACGGAGAAAGGAGACACCACCAATCTTTAGTTGACGAGATTTATTGCGTCCTCTGTTTTTATGCCTCCTTTGTTCTGCCTCTATCTCCCTTCTCCTACCCTCTCCCTCTCTCCTCCCCCAGGCTCCTAGCTTATCAGCCAATTATAGCAAAGTTTTCTTTCACGCAGGAGAGCATGTAGAGGAATGTCAGCATAGCACTATATGAATCACAAGCTGTCCACGTGTGGCATGATATTAGATAGTCAATCCTGGAGCTTGACATTAACATGTCATAAGTCTCCAAGGAACTAGTAAGCAAGCAATCTTTTTGGGTACTTCCTTATTTTGGTAGCCAGTGCCCTTTGGCTTGTCCAAGACGGCCCTCAGCAGATCCCAAAGTTTGTTAATTTGACATATCATTGACATTAATACTCTAGGTTAAATTCTTGCCCATTTTTTTAGTTTTCCATAAGTTTTGGCATACTGTATCTGGCAGAGAAGCAGAGAATTGTGCTCACAAAAGGGGCTTTGTGTTAGTTTTTTATTGTTTTTATAACAAACTATCAAAGATTTAGTAGCCTTAAAAATTCCATAAATTTATCTTCCCATTTTGTAGCTTTAAATTCCAACATGGTTCTCATGGAATCACAGTCAAGGCAGCAGAATAGCTGTGTTCCTGTCTTGAGGCTGTAGGGGAGAGCCTGCTTCCTAGTCTTTTCCATTTTTAGAGGACACCATGTCCCTCAACTCTGGTCCCCATTTTCCATCTTTAAAGAAGCCAGTAATGATTATGTGTGGGAAATCATCATGTTAAGTTTCCCTTACCCAGTTTCAGTGATGACAACTTTGTCCCTGTGACCTAATAATAATAGTAATAATAATAATAATAATAATAATAATAATAATAATAATAATGCAGGTTGCCCATCCTATCACAGACTGCTTAACATTAATTATACTTGCACAGTTCCTTTTTCCAGGTAAGATAAAATATTCATTAGTTCCTGGAATTTGGATGAGGGTGTGTTCCTGGAATTTGGATGAGGGTATGTTTAGCAAAAGAATTAGAGTCTAAGACAAGTTATGCCACAAAATTGCAATGCTTCACAGGTACTTAGTCCTGTTATTTTCACCTCATTAACATTGTGTAATTTTCTTTTCATCATGGATTACTTTTGCAGAAATGCCATGTTACAGTCCTGGGGCACTGGAACTCAACTTTTTAAATCACTTTTTCTGTTCACTACATGTATACAGGTATGAATAATTTTAAATCTCATTAACATGTCTTGCTGTCAGATCAAATTTGTTTTTCTGGATTTGTATGGAAAATCCTTCGATAATGTTATTATAAGTGCCAGGAAGGGTACCCTCACTTTTTATTCATATATTTATTTAATATGCAACAGGTATCATAGTTGGCTGTATATTTTCCAGTTTATAATATATGCTACTGTTTTTATTGCTGGGGGGATTATTCTGTGTTGTGGTTGTGTATTTTGCATTCTTCTTTTTAATTCTTTTTAACTTAGAAATATCTTCTTTAAAACCTAGGGTAAAGAGACATTGGCATTTATAAAAATTTTTTGTCTCTATAACATGGTACTTTTTATTTTAAGGATGAATGAGAAACCAGTGCTAGTTTTAAAAATGTAACATTTTATATGTTATTGATTTTGGGGTAATAACAGTTTCTACATTGCCTGTTAATGAGCTAAATTTTAGTAGTTTAAAGTTTAATAATACTTAAATATATGTAGTTACTCTTGTCCTATAATATTTCACAACATACTTTTATCTTAATAATGTTTATTTTATTATGGGAACATTGGGAACAGGGGAACTCTTTTCCTTTTCCAAATGTTACCCAGACTTAATAGGCATCTACAAATGGATAAGAATATGTAAGTTCATTACCACTTAAAATATATTATTTATTTGTATATCTCAATGGATAATTTAAAATATAACATATAAGTTTATTTTAATTGGAAAAAGTTTTTATCACTGAGGGAAAATCACAGTTATGAAATGATCTTATACAACCACATTTCACACAAACTAAGCAATTTATTTTAATTTAATTGTTGGCTCTTGGTCACTTGCCAGTCTATTCTTCTCTCATATTGCATTAGACTCATTCTTTCTTCAACAGGCCTCTTTTTGCTTTAATATTCTTTTCTTTTTCAATTAGATAACTAATTGTTTTTCATAATTTCACTGGTCACAGTGGACAGTTTGGCTCTCTGCTCCTGTAACATGAGATTCAACACAGGAGAAATGAAATAGCCAATTATATAATTTTTTCTTTTTCTTTCCTTTTTTTTTTTTTTTTTTCTTTTTTTTGGTGCTGAGAATTGAACTCAGGGGCAGTTGGTCACTGAGTCACATCCCCAGCCCTATTTTGTATTTTATTTAGAGACAGGGTCTCACTGAGTTGCTTACCACCTCCCTTTTGCTCAGGCTAGATTTGAACTCTCAATTCTCCTGGTTTGTGTTTTCTTTCAAATGAGAGGCATTAGTCTTTAGAGCTTTCTATTTCAAAAATATTCTATTTTAAATTTCTGCTCTTTCTGATTTTTTTTACTTCCCTGAGTTTTTAAAATTCATCTCAAATCTAATGTATCTGTAGAAAATAAATAAATAACTTTTTAAACTGAACAATTATTCATATTTTGATTTCATACTTTAGTATTTTCAGTACCAAAAGTATTAAAACTGCAATTTATTGTCACTTCAGCATTGAAACAATATATGTATAATAGAATTTACCATATATTTATGTATATGTATGTATACATACATACATACAGGTTTATGAATACATAAAGCATGTTTGTATGTATGAAAGAGAATGATATATATGCCAGGTTGTCCTAAGTTGAGTAGGCACTGATTTTTTTTTGTGTTTTTTCACATCTTTTTTATTGAGCGAGGTGAG
Organism: Sciurus vulgaris; assembly: GCF_902686455.1. Lineage (NCBI taxonomy): Eukaryota > Metazoa > Chordata > Mammalia > Rodentia > Sciuridae > Sciurus > Sciurus vulgaris. The sequence continues at coordinate 368,496 of NW_027632708.1, read as the reverse complement.
TGCAGAAAAGGCAGATAACCACTTGACTTGATCATCCTCTGCCACTTGTGAATCTCTCAATTACAATTTTAAAGAAACTTGCATATGTATATATATATTTTTTTGTTTGTTTGTTTGTTTTGTTTTGTACCAAGTGTTAACCCAGGGGCACTTAACCACAAGCCACATCTCCATCCCTTTTTTATTTTTTACTTTTTTAGGACATAATTTTGCTAAGTTACTTAGGACCAAGCTAAGTTTCTGAGGTTGGCCTCAAAATTGTGATCCTCCTGCCTCAGCCTCCTGAGCTGCTGGACTTATAAGTGTGTACCACTGTGCCTGGCTTGTGAATGTGTTCTTGATAAAAACATTTAACCTGCAATCCCAATACACTATAATAGCTCATTATTCTTGGTTGTAATCAGGATTTTTTTTTTTTTGGTGGGTGGTACTGAGGATTGTACTCAGGGGATTTTGACCACTGAGTCAATCTCCAGGGTCTCACTGAGTCGCTTAGCACCTTTATTTTGCTGAGGCTGTCTTTGAACTAAAGATCCTCCTGTCTCAGTCTCCCAAGCTGCTGAGTACAAGTTTGTGCCACCTCATCTGGCTGTAATACGGTTTTAAGAAGGCCAGAGCATCTGTTGGAAGCAAATTATTGGAGAGAAAGGAGCTGACTCAATGATAAAAGAGAAATAAGTGTCTGCCAAACCTTAAGACTTGCCTAATCTTTGCAATGTATAATTTATGCCTTTGTCCATTTCAGTGCAAACAGGCTTAGACTCAAAGAAGTTAATCTGACTTTCAAGGTCACATCATTAGAAAGGAGCTGAATGTCAAGAATTTGCATCTATTTGATTTTACAAGTTATATTAGTTACCCTTCTGCTCTGTTGGGCACTGGAGCAAAAGAGGAAGGGAAAGGCTTGAGAGTAAATTGGAGGGTGTACCCTGGTGGCCATTATGTATTGTTAGAGAAATGACCCTGGTATCACGTGTCCTGATTACCTATGCAGAGAATTTACATCTCCTATTTTGTCTTATTTTGGACCTTTACACAATTGAAAGCTGTGGTAGCTGTTTCATTTATTACTTTCTTTAAAACTTACTAAAAATGTCATTTCCAAATTCTTTGCCATTCTTATGATATTTCTTCTCATTACATTTCAAAACTGTAAGAACCCAAGAACCATGCCGGACATGGGAATTGACATAAGAGGGTTTATTAAGCAAGCAGAGTATCTCCGTGCAGGGTAAGAGAGAAAATGAGAGGAAGAGAAAGGGTGCATGCAAGAGAGAGTGTGAAAAGTGAGGAGGAGAGAGAAAGAAAGTGAGTAGAAGAGAGAAAGCATGAGAAAAGATGGCAGGGAGCTATCCTTAAGCAGTTGAATTCCGCTGGACTAACAGGTGACCAATAACGGAGAGGAAAACTTGAAAGCTGACTGATGAACAAATAGCTAGCTAGGATGTTCACAGACTGACAAGTAGTTCGGAGGTGTCACATGCCACTTGACCCACTGTACTTTTGTTTTTCCAACCCCTTGATTATATTGTGAGCTTTTATTTCAGAGTGCATTAAGTCATATTGGATTCTGTTGTGTATTATGCAGTTTCTTTCAATGACGATCACTGATGAAAAGTAGAATGACAAGCCAGGCATGGTGGCACATGCCTGTAATCCCTGTTGCTTGTGAGGCTGAGACAGGAGGATTTAGAGTTCAAAGCCAGCCTCAGCAAAAGTGAGGTGCTAAGTAATTCAGTGAGACCCTGTCTCTAAATAAAATACAAAATAGGGCTGTGGATGTGGCACAGTGGTCGAATACCCTCAAATTCATTCCCCTAGGACCAAAAAAAAAAAAAAAATGGTAGAAGAAAAGGACTGTTGTATTTAGGATTTATTATCCAGTTTTTAGAATTTTTCACTAAGCAGTGTTAAAAAAATTTATAGGAGGCCATTATTTTCAAATGAGCTTCTGCACTGGGCCCCAACAAACAAGAGGAGAATGGAGCAACTCATTTTGGGTACTACATAATGAAACTGGACTTCAAAATGGTCCAGTTTAAATAATAAAAAAACAAAAACCAGGAGATGCCCAGAAGCCAATCAGAATGGACTCAATTAACCTAACCTGGCATAAAAAGAAATTAATTTACTTATGAAAATGCATAACTTTAAAATAGTCCACTTTTTGATCCTTATTTTTGCTTTCTTTGCCTCTTTTCTACCTATAAAGTTAACATTCTCTGCTTAGATTATTGGATCACCTTTTCTGAATTCTTTTGAAGAGATGCTACCTGATTCATGAATTATTTTAAAAGACAAACACATCTTTAAATTTGTTAAAATTCTGCTTCTTTTAAAAAATCAGTGTCAAACAGGACAGAGAAAGTGTATAATAAAACCTATAATAAAAATTTAGATTAAAAAATCTAAGTTGAGCAGTGAGAAGAGTAAAGGTAGGAATCAAAGGGCATTTTGGTAGTAGTACAATGACTAGAGATTTTATGAGCATTAAGAGTAGGTTTGTTGAACAACAGTGAGAAAATGTGGAATTGTAAGTTTCATATCTTGTTTTAAAGACCTTTTAGGATTAGGTCTTAATTCTGCAAAGCACTCTACAGCACAAGTTTTGGAAAGAACTAATGAAAATGTAAATAATGTAGAAATTATCAATGAAGCCAGGGGAAAAGCATCAATTCTAGAATCAGACTACCTGGTTTGAATCTTATCTCTGACTTTTTTGACTTGCAGTATATCTTCTGTCTCTTTAAGATTAGCTTTAATTTTCTCTCTGAAAAATATAATTAATAGCTATTTATAGGATTTATGGGATTATTGAGAGACATTGTGGTGTATCTGATTCATAGTACTCCATGAATGACAACCATTACGTTAATATTATTTTATTTATATTGAAATATGGCAGATGTGTAAAGGAGCTTTCATAGTTGCTTTGAAGGGATTTAAACTGGATATTCTAATTATCCTTCTATATCTAAGATTTCTATTGTTGTCATTTCAATTATTTCTATGTATTAATTTTTATGAGTTGGCATTTTAACATAGTATTCTTTTTTAAAATAATTTATGAGATGTAATACTAAAGTTTTTATTAGAAAATTTTGAAATCTCCAGTTTTTGTTGATAACCTTCCTTTTTTAAATTTTATTTTTATTATAAACAAATGGGATACATCTTGTTTCTCAGTTTGTACATGGAGTAAAGGCATACCATTTGTATAATCATACATTGACATAGGGTAATGGTGTTTGGTTTATTCTGTTATTTTTTTCTTTTCCCCCACCACTCCCAACCCTCTTTTCCCTCTATACAGTCCCTCCTTCCTCCATTCTTGACCCTCCCACCCCCCCATTATGTGTCCTCATCTGCTTATCATCAAGATCATTCATCCTTTAGCTTTTGGAGATTGTCTTATCTCACTTAGCATGATATTCTTCAATTTCATCTATTTGCCTGCAAATGCAACAATTTTAATATTCTTTGTGGTTGAATAATATTATATTGTATATATACATATCTATATATATATCACAGTTTCTTTATCCATTCATCAATTGAATAACATCTAAGTTGGTTCCACAGTCTGGCTATTGTGAATTGAGCAGCTATGAACATTGATATGGCTGTATCTCTGTACTATGCTGATTTGAAATCCTCTGGGTATAGGCCAAGGAGTGGGATAGCTGAGTCAAATGGTGGGTCCATTCCAAGTTTCCTAACGAATCCCCACACTTGGTTTCCAGAGTGGCTGCACTAATTTGCATCCCCACCAGCAATGTATGAGTGTTCCTTTTGCCCGACATCTTCTCCATCACCTATTGTTGCTTGTATTCTTGATAATTGCCATTCTAATTGGGGTGAGATGGAATCTTAGTGTAGTTTTGATTTGCATTTCTCTTATTACTAAAGATGGTGAACATTTTTTCATATGTTTGTTGATTCTTGTAGATCTTCTGCTGTGAAGTGTCTCTTTATATCCCTAGTCCATTTTTTGATTGGGTTATTTGTATTCTTTGTGTAGATTTTTTTTTTGCATTCTTTATGTATTCTGGAAATTAGTGCTCTATGTGAAGTATGAGTTGCAAAGATTTTCTCCCACTCTGTAGGCTCTCTTTTCACATTCCTTTACTGAGAGAAAGCTTTTTAGTTTGAATCTATCCCAGTTATTGATTCTTGCTTTTATTTCTTCTGTTATGGGAGTCCTGTAAAGGAAGTCTGATTACATGTTGAAGATTTGGACCTACTTTTTCTTCTGTAAGATGAAGGGTCTCTGATCTGATTCCAAGGTTCTTGATCCATTTTGAGTTGTGTTTTTTGCAGGGTGAGAGATAGGGGTTTAGTTTCATTCTGCTGCATATGGATTACCAGTTTTCCAAGCACCATTTGTTGAAGAGGCTATCTTTTCTCCATTGCATATTTTTGGCACCTTTGTCTACATGAGAAAATTGTATTTATTTCGGTTTGCATCTATGTCCTCTATTCTGTACCATTGATCTACCTGTCTATTTTGGTACCAATACCATGCAATTTTTGTTATTATTGCCTTGTAGTATAGTTGAAGTTCCAGTATTGTGATGCCCGCTGCTTTACTCTTCCTGCTAAGGATTATTTTAGCTATTCTGGGTTTCTTATTCTTCCAGTTGAATTTCATAATTGCTTGCTCTATTTCTATAAGGTATGTCATTGAGATTTTAATTTTAATTGCATTGAATCTGTATAGCACTTTTGGTAGTATGGTCATTTTGACAATATTAATTAATTCTGCCTATCCAAGAACATGGGAGATCTTTCCATCTTCTAATGTTTTCTTTAATTTCTTTCTTTAGTGTTCTGTAGTTCTCATTGAAGAGGTCTTTCACCTCCTTTGTTAGATTGATTCCCAAATGTTTTATTTTTTTGAGGCTATTGTGAATGGGGTAGGTTTCCTAACTTCTCTTCCTGGAGATTCGTCACTTATGTATAAAAATGCATTAAATTTATGAGCATTGATCTTGTGACCTGCTACTTTACTGAATTTACTTATGAGTTCTAAAAGCTTTCTGGTGGAATTTCCCGGTTCCTCTAAATGTAAAATCATGTCACCAGCAAATAGAAATAGTTTGAGTTCTTCTTTTCCTATTTGTGATAATATTTCATTTACATCAGAAGATTAATTTGTTTCTGACTATATCACATCAAATGTATCACTACTGTTTGTGAAACAGTTCATTTGCCAGGGTCTATGGTTATCACTGGTTTATTTCAGAATAGTAAAGTGTTAAGAGAATCAGATGACAGTACATGCAGAGTTAAAATTGAGGGGATTACTCTTTGTGCTGATGACATTTCTCTCACTTCTTCTGAAAACTATTGAATATGAGCATATGATTTTTATAATTGTAATGCATTACTATACCCCATAATCTATGAGTGAGTTCACCTCTCTCTGTACAGCAGTTTGCTTGAACAATTATCAGCAAGTAATTATTCTGGTATGAACTATGGCATTCAAAAAGTGGGAGGGAAGTATATTAATAAGCATGCATGCATGTTGTCGATGAAAGTTAAGTGATTGCAGGTATACTGTCTGCATTCTTGCCTGAACATATTCATACTGAGACAATGTGCTTTGATGAGGGTTTACAAACATGAAGTGCTGGTTGACAGTTCTTAACATTAAAATGGAACCTAAGACAAATTCTGTGCTTTGGCTGAATAACAAACACAGTGCTTTTGACCCCTGGGTGCAGCCCAGCATTTCAGCATTGGTTTTATTTTACAATTTATATTTGTTCCTCTAGTACCAGATTCTCAAATTCTTCCATATTTGTAGTACACATTATTTTTAAGTTGTGTCTTGCAGTGTGTGATTGTTGAAAACACAGAGAAAGGAACCATTAACAGCTATGTATGTACTTATGTTGTTGGAATGATTTTGTAATTTGAAGTATGATCAAAGGAAAATTAGGAATTAGTCAATCAAGAAAATGAAGGATAAGAGCTTCAACTGAATACAGAAAATAACTTGTACATGGATGCTCAAGTTTGAAGAAACCTAAGCTTCATCAGCATTTCAAAAGAGCTAGAATATATTTAATGAGGAAGACAATTATAAGGGATGAGTTTGGAGGTCTGACTTGTTTACAAAAGCTTTAAAGGAACATTCAAGTTAGTTTAAATGATGGATATGTGGTTTTTGAAAACAGAGAAGGTAGAAGTCCCATCCAATGATAGAAATTGCATGGATGAAGAGAGATTTGCCACACAGCTAAAATGCCTACTGGCTTATGGCACAGAAACCTAGGTGATGATGATAAGTATGGCTGACCTGCATAATGGAGTATGGTGTTAAAGTCTAGTTAGTGACCAGTTAGTAGTGGAAATATTGATTGCCAAGGTGAAAGTTCTTTCAAGAGACTTTTTCTCTTTCCTCTTCAGAGGCAGCTATAAAGAACTATGGTTGTTTTCTCTCTAATGTACAACAAACCTTATTTGAAACCAGTTTTAAATACCTGGGTTTTTTTTTTTTTTAATTCCAGCTGTGTGTTAAAAAATACATACATTTAAATAAATCTTTCAAAAATCCCACTGTATGTAAGGTATTGGTGGCAGTAGGAGTCAAGTCCAACATTCAGTTTGTATAAATTGGATCGTTACATTCTGCTTCCATGTTTATCTTTCATCATACAGATGTTGAAGGAATTTATGTGGGGTGATAATTTTTTTTTCTTTAACCAAACTTTTTCTTCTTTAGTTGCCTTGTTCTGAATCGAACTGGACATCCCTTTAGCTCTTGTGTTTTTAATTTATGTATTTTTGGGGAGGGCACCAGGGATTGAACCCAGGGGCACTTATCCACTGTTGGAGGCTGTGCCATGCAGACGGCACCAGGATGGCGCCTGGTAGTCAGCCAGAGGTTGTCGGCAGGGAGGAGTTTAATTGACATAAGCACACTCAGGTGATTTATTGTCCACGCACACAATGCATGTGCATGTGTTCTCGAGCACTCCTAATCGTGCCTGCCTGGACATCTAGCTTCTTGCCTAATCTTTGCATAAGAAGCGTGGCCCTACCCTCTGCCTCCTGGAGGGAATATAAGCAGGCAGTAGGTAGAAGGCAAAAAGCAGCTGCTAGCAGAAAGAAGCAGAGAGAAGCCATTAGCAGAAAGGAAGGCAGATCGCAGAGCGGAGAACTGAGAACACACCTTTAGGCTGCAGATCACAGATCACAATATGCAGGACATATCAATAAAGCACCTTAGGTAGACAGCACCGTTAGTTCACAGGATACAGGATGCAGGATGCACCAGTAAGAAGCAGCAGACCTTCAGTAAAGCATAACAATTCTCTCTTCCTCTAAGCTCTAAGCAAAGCCTGTCCTTCTCTCAAAGTCTCTCTTCTTGATAAGCAAAGTCTTTCTCTATTTCCTCTTAAAGCAAATAAACCTTGTTTACTCTATCCTCTCTAAATAAGCAAGCAAGGAAGGAAGCAGCTTAGAAATAGAAGCAGCTCAGTTTCCAGTCCACCTCTGATAAATACCCACGCAATTGTTGCTGCAGGCAGTAACAAATATCTGCAGATTTGGTACTGCAAAGAGACAGCGTCAATCCACTGATGCACATCCCCCACCAATTTTGTATTTTATATAGAGACAGGGTCTCACTGAATAGCTTAAGGTGTTGATAAATTGCTGAGTCTGGCTTTGAACTTGAGATCCTCCTGCTTCAGCCTCATAAGTCACTAGGATTACAGGTGTGTGCACCCAATAATTTATGTGTTTTTTTACTCAATGTTTTTATCTACATCTATAAGACTCTTTAGATTTGTACATTACTTCTTTGTATGTGTGTATATATACAAATGCAAATGTTTCTTTATAATTAGAAAGTGACTTCATAAGGGAAAAAAAAAAAGGAATATGTCCTAGGTGGTTGATAAATCAATGCTTTGAACTATGTGAGACCCTGGACAGTGCAATGCCTATTTTGGGAATGCTGCGGTTCAAAGGTGCCCACAGAAGCCCATTTGCAAGATGATTTCTTTTGGTAGGGGAAGTTCTGTGCTTGTCATTGAACTCACTTGTTCAAGAAGCCATGATTTCTAAATGCCATCCTGCCAAGAAGTAGTAGACACCGATGTACCTGCTAATCCTCAAGCAACTTATTTTTCCCATCTTCATCCTGTATTTCTAAAGAAGTTTTTTCACCGATTCTCTTTGATGAACCTACCCATATAAATGACTGTTCTGACTCCATTTTTTGGTCATATTCAGTTTCTACCAGAATGGGTTATCCAGTGTGCCTCTACATTTCACTAAAAAATGAGTCTCTATTTCTATAAATTCTAATTAATTTTTTCAATCCACCTCACTGCCTTTGTCAGTTAACCATCCTTCCATCGTGCCCATTACAGCAGACCACAGGAATACATTTTATTCTTGTACCCTATTTATCTTTCAAAGGACACATATTATACCACTTAACTCCTTGAAGACTTTTCTGATTCATCTAGTGAGATGTTATTTTTTGCTGCTTTGAACCTCAAAAGTGCTGCATTGGTCTTTTTCCTTGATTGGCCCCAATGATTTGAGGCAAAATAAATTGTTTAAAAAATTTAATAACTTTTTCATAAACATTTTAAACTGGGCTTTGGATAGCATGAACACCAAAAATTGCCTGGCCTCTATAATAATTTTTCTTCTATTTAAATGATGGTATTGTATAATTTTCTATCTCATTTCTCCCAATTTAATTGAAGTGTTTTAAGAATGAGCTACATGATTTACTTTTCTGTAGCCATCTTTGGACACCCTAACGGTCTTGTGACTAAGGGAGTAAGTAAATAAATAAAACAGTTTAAGGTATTCCTCATGGCAGGAAAGGAGTCTTTGGGGGAGCTCTGCTGTAAGAAGTCCTGTAGTTCCAGTTGCTGTTTTTCTAGCAAGACTTTTTGGCATTGATGTTTTCTTCCAGGAAATGGGTGCAGTGTGTTCCAATGAGAGTGGACTGGAATTAGGAAACTGATTTCTAGTCTTGAATATTCCACTTTGTAGCTATAATGCTTTGGGTGTCCATTTACTGACTCTCATTTACATATATATATGTAATATATATATACATATATATATATATATATAATGATTTATTCTCATTGAACATTCCAGGATTCTTTAAAACTGCTAATCTTCATTATGATTAAGAGATAAACTACCAAAGTAAAACTTCTGTTTCTTCTTCTTTTTTTTTTTTTTTTTTTTGGTACCAGGGATTAAACCCAAAGGTTGTTAACAATGGAACCATATTGCCAGCCCTATTTATTTATTTACTTATTATTTTGAGACATGGTATTTTTAAGTTACTGGGGCTGGCTTCAAATCTGTGATCCTCCTGCCTTAGTCTCCTGAGCCACTGAGATTACAGACATGTGCCCAGCCAAAGTAAAATTTTTGACAAATGCCAAAAAAGTCCATTGTATTCAGTCTCAGTACAAGAGGAACTGTGGAAATGGTAATAAACTGATCATATTTCTTTTCTCTTAAGGGAATGATAATATTACTTAGGTATGACTAAGTGTAGACACAATGAAAGTTTGTGTGTTTGGGGAAATATTCATATAAGAATGTTTGCTGTAATAGTTGGATAGCAAAGATTTAGAAACAGTAAATACTCATCAGTAAGCAAAATAGCCACATTATAGTGTTATAGCTAAATTATGTTGTAATAGACAATGAAGCAGTTGAAAAGGATGTTGTTGATCTATATTATATGCTTTGTGAAATATTGCAAAATACAAAATAACATGGAACTATCATTTGATTATGAAGAAAACAAAACCATATTGCAAAATACAAAATAACATGGAACTATCATTTGATTATGAAGAAAACAAAACCATTTATTTCTATATATGCGAACATATTTTTTTATCCTCCCAACCCCATTTTTCTATGTAGCCTTTAATAAGATTTCCAGTAACTGTTGGTTTTCTTTGGGAATATTGTAGTATGTGTGCAACTTTTACTTTTTATAAAGCCCTTATGTATTGGTAGAATTATTTTCCAATTTTTTAAATCCTTATTTATATAATATTGCTTGACTGGAAAGTTAAAAGGTGACTTTGAATCTCAGAAATTGAAAGAAGATACATGAGTCCTTTGTTTTATTTCTATTTTTAGTACAAGGGGTGCTTAACTACTGAGCCATATCCTAACCCTTTTGATTTTTCTGAGACAGGGTCTTGCTAGGTTGTTGAGGCTGCGTAATTTTAAACAGTTGTGGCTTAGAAGTGTCATTAACTTTCTAAAGTGAAATTTTTATCAAGTATATTACATACACAGGGTTCCATTAATTCCATAAACTTTATTTATAAAGCAAAATATTTCATTGTTAATTATTCCCAATGGTGCCTGTGATCAAAAAGGACACCTGCTAATAATGAAGGAAATCGTTACAGCTATCCTGAAGAATGTTTACTCAAGTGTGAGGAAGGAAGTGATTGATGAAGTGAAAATTTGCATATCTTCAGGCTTAGATCATTATGAGTACTCCAGTAACTAATCAAAGGACACTAACTATGCAGCTGAGATTTTAAACTTGATATTTGAGCTGAAGTATTATGTAGTCCAATGCATGTCGGGTTGTTTGTTATATCCCTTTGGGCATTTACATGAACATATTTGGAAGAAATGGTTTTCCTTTGGAGTACAGCTTACCCTCTTTTTATTTCAATTTGAAATATAGTATTTGTGTATAATATAGTACAGCCTTCTTTCTCCTAGTAGAGTTGCAGGGGAATTATATCTAATGTAAATTTCTGTGTCATTTCAAAAATCTGTGACATAGCACATATTCCTAAAAATATGTCCACTAAAACTTTTAGCAAATTGAATGTTACCCCTTTACTAATTAGAAATCCAAATACTTGATATCTAAATGTACCATGCAACATTCCCATTCTCCAGAACTTGACTATATTGTTAATGGGACATACAGTCTTTGTGTTGAGGTCCAAACAGGAAATTGGGTACAAATACTCTGCTCAGGTTTTCCAGTCTTACTTTGTTCTTCTGTCACTCCCCAAACACCTCTTCCCCAGCCCATTTCTATCTAGGGGAGGAGTAAATAAGTATATTCTATAGAGTGGTATCTAAATGCTGATTCTGTCTCTGTGATCCCTTGCAAGTTCTCATTTGGTCTAGGAAAGACTTTTGTGTCTTCCTTGTCTCCAAGATTCTTTTTTCCTTATACTCTGCATGTTTCCTAGCCACTGTTAGAAAAACTTTGTGAGAGCATTAATAATTTTTCACTGTTAAGTGTAAGGGTCTCTCAGCCACATCTCATGTGAATGAGAAGAGGGTAAACTGCAGGAGGATGATATTGGCTATAAATCAATCCATTACCCATAAACTTATCTAATCAATAAACACAAAAGAGCCAAGGCTCTTTTTAAATGAGAGGGGCTGTGACAGGTCTGGCCATACCAGTTCTGGTCTCTAATAACATGGAATAGCCCAACTCTCCTTTATTTATAATCACACAGGTAAAGGGAGCCAAGACTGGGAGGAGCTTCTTCTGTGATGAGCAGGATGTGGTGGAGTTAGGGTAGCCATTTCCTTAGGGAAACTATCATATAACCAGGCAGGGAACCACTCCCACAGTGCCACATACCACCCTCCCAACAATCTGGGACAGACCTCTGTGTCTGCCAGTTCCAAGAAATCAGGCCTCTGCATCATGAAGCTCAACCTCATCTGATTCTACTAGATAAGGATGGCTTCTCACAGTTAAGTACACAGCTCTTGCGTGTGAGTCACATGCCTTTCAAAACTATTGTCTCACTATAAATATTTTTAAAAATCCAGTTTTCTATTTGGCAGTGAGGGATAAAATCTCATTCTAAGATATATCTCTCTTCCCTAGAGGACATGAATAACCTTGGCCCTCAAGTAACTAGGCTATGGGGAAAAGTTCAGGGGAAACCATAATTTTTTTCCAGTTATTATCTCCAATTTTTATATGACACTAGTTTCTTGGAGAGTAGAATAAATCTTAGTCATATTGCCCTTAATTTCATTCAGTTCTTTGTCACCACCTTTGCAGTGTCTGCTGATCGACTGGTTAGGTTCTGAATGGCCAGAGTGGAGAAAGCATAAGAAAGATAGTTGAGAATCACCATGTTCATTTGCCAGACTCTTTAACTCCCTACACTGAAATTTTCTTGTTATGGAATCAGATTTTTTTATTAGATGAATTTCTGCTATCCATTTTAATTGGGGAGAAATGATCTGAAACTTTCAGAAATTCAAGTGATCATATGAAGTATAGATTTGTTATTTCCAGCATAAAATAATATAGTCCTAAGAACTTAAATATGACACATTAAAACAATTTAAACATTCAAAATTTTGGCATGTGTCAGAGGGTTGCAATTAAGCGTTCCTGGGTATCAAAGATATTGTTTAGTTTAGTGTATCATATTCTGTTCTGCATTGTCTTATTGGTATGTTTTTTGAACAGTAACTTTTACCATCTAATATTTTCATGAAGATTTTAAACTTGAGATAGTATTTAATTAGGTGGGGGAGTTTGTAGTTGGCGATATTTCAATTCTTGTAAAAATCCTTGTCCATGAAGTTTGTGTATTGGTCAGCTTTTTACCTCTTGACCAAAATGCCTGACAAGAACAGCTTAGGGGAGCAAAAGTTTCTTTTGAGCTTACAGTTTCTTACCTCTTAGTTCATGGTCTGTGACTTTGTTGCTCTCCACCCTAGATAAGGCAAAACACCATGATGGAAGGGCATGGCAGAGGAACGCTACTTACCTCATGGCAAATGAGAAGCAGGGTTTGAGTGCCAGGGATAAACCCCAAAGTCATACCCTCAGTGATCACTTTCTCTATCTCCCTGCCTACAGTTACCACCCACTGCAAGAGGCACCATTGCTGCATGCAGACTGAAATTCATAGTAGAGCAGTCAATATTGGTGCCAGCTATACACCATAACTTGGGTCCTCTGAGCCCACCAAGTGTACAGTGTAGTCCCACCAAGGCCTGAAACATTTTGTGGAGTCTACGCCCCTCACATCAAAGGGCTGTAAATGAACAAGCAACAGTGATGCTCTACACCCTGACAGGGATGTCTAGGCTTGGATAGTGGGAGGCAGCAGCACCAAGAAAGTGAGCATATTGAGTGCATGACTCTCACCCTCAGCCATCCAGAGGCATAGTCTAACTGTTATCAAGGGGGTGCTGGCACCACTATGGCCTGGGCAGTTGCCAGGACTCCCATGGAGACACATGCCTTAGTGACAGTTGGACAAATGATGCAGCCAAATGCCTGGAGGACTTAACATTGAGAGCTCCTTCCATATTCTCTTCCCAGAAATTCCAAACTTCACTCACCCCTCAGGCACATAGCAGCCCACTGCCTTTCCCAGGGATTTTACCCCTGGAATCCCTAGTTCCTCATACTTACTAAGTATTAATTTGACCAGAACCCTATCTGCAGCCACACTGCTGTACACCCTCTTTCTGATCTGCAGCTTGATACCTCACTCAGTCTTGAGGGTCACTCTTACCTGGCCCTCTAGGTGCTAGACCTGGGTGGCAGGGGTATCCTTGGCTGGTTGAGGTCCAAAGTCATCAGAACTGGTGGCCCCTGTATGGAAGAGATGACTAGCAATCAGGAAGGTAAGAGGTAGCAGAATGCAGGCTCAGCAGGCTCTGCCTCTCAATGTTAGTGGAGGTGTGTCCCACTCTTGTAATTTGTGTTTAATGGTATGCTTCCTCACCCAGGGTGATGATGCCCACCAATTCCAGTTGTGGCAAGTGCTGCTCAGGGTTGCAGGGAACAGTGGCATGGGATGCAAAAGGTGCAGACTACAGGGACATAAAAGTTTAGGTCTGCCTGGAGCCTGCTAGGTGGGAGTTTGTGGGACTGGTAGGTCATGATGGGGTATCAAGGAAGGAGTTTCCAGAGACCAATGGAGACTACTGGTACAAACCTGCCTAGTGACTGCAGAAGGTTACTGCAACAGGATAGCTAGTTCTCAGGATTGCAGAAAATTCCAGGGGATGTTCTGGGGCTTGCAAATAAATGCAGCCTTGGTATCCTGGGGCTGGCAACCACATCCCCAAGCCTTGGATGTGGGGTGTAGATGAGGGTTCCCCTCTGCAGCGCAATGAAAACCAGGAAGAAATCAAGGAAACTTCTACTGGAGGTGAAATCACAATACAGTGGTCTGTATCTGCTGGTGCTGCAGTGGAGCTTCTGCAAAGGACTCAGTGAAGATGGGGTCAGTGGAATGAACAAGGCTGAAAAAGTGAAGATTTCTCCTGCACTCCAGGTCCTGAAGGTGGGTTAAGCACTTGATGTTCCCAGTCAAACCTGGGAGAAGGACTGTAGGACACACATTGTAGAGTTTCTTGCTGAAAACTGTGTCATGGCACAAGCAGGAACATTCCCCTCAGAATCAGTGTCTTTGATATAGCTACCTAAGCAATTAAATGTGGATAGCCAGCTGGAGATCAGTGCTTTCAGTCTCTCTCAAGAATTCATTTGGTTTTTCTATGCAGTTGTCTCCTCATTCTCCATTCCAGGACCTTGACACATTAGGCCACTTTCATTTCCTGCTAGAGTGGTCCTTTCTAAAATTTCTAAATAAGTTGCCATTACCTGGTTCACCTACTTCTTGAAAGAATTGTATTGCTATAATAAGACACTTCAAGGATTAGGCACTTTTCTGACTTGTCCAGATTTTACAGTCTTTTATACATTTCCTATTGGTGTGGTGGGTTTTAAAGGTCAGCAGAGGAGCAGTAGATTGTAGCACCAGGGATGGAAGTGTATGTGAGCTCCAAAGGACTTTCACTATATTGCTGAGCCATCTAGTTATATGTGGGAAGTTGCAGTGTGAGCTGGAGCCCTGAGTTAGACTTGAATGTACTGAGACTGCTATTTGTCCTTTTCTCTTTCAGTATTAAAATAAGTGTGTGTGTGTGTGTGTGTGTGTGAAAAAGAGAGAAATATAATATTGTGAAATACATGTGAATCTACTGTCTGAAGGATATATTTAGTAATGTAAATTAATGTTTAGCACATTTTATAGATTTTAAAGCATTGCTTTCTAGTAAACACAATATTTGAAAGGTCCAATTTAATTTCCTTGTGATTTTTCTTTGCATTTTTACCAAGTCTAATATGGCAGGCTGTCAAAGGGAGGAAATGTTAAAATGTCACTCCATTTGTAAGGTAGTAGTTTTCCGTTTAGTGAAAGATTATTTCAATAGCTGAAATGTTCTAATGGATTCACTGAGATATACTTAAAATAAAATAATCTGCACACATTTATCCTATGTAGGTGTATGTTTGATATAAGCATGCCCTTATGAAACTGTTTCCACATTCTAAGGCAACCACTCTTCCTCTCCTTCTGTCCATATATATTAAATTCAGATTATCAAGAACTTGTGTAAATTACACTACCCTTAATATTTCTTTTGTAAGTGACTTATTTCTTTGGTGTATTTATTTTGGTACTTATCCATGTTCTGAAATGAATACTGAGTGAAATCATGCATTTTAGCTTGACAAAAATATTAACATTTTGAAATAAGTTTCTTATTTTAAAAAAGAACAAATTATAATTCTTAATAAATGTTAAGCATAATCCTTAAGTTGATGCATTTGTCTGAAAAATAATTATTAATTTTGTATTCTGAATCTTCTATATTAAAAAAAAATTATAACTTCTACAGTAGACATTCACAAGTCACAGAAATCTGAATAGTGCAATAATTGCTATAGTTCTGAAATGAAGATGCCATGAAGTAATTTATCACTCCCTGCAACTTCAGGATTGTCCTACATCATGATGCGGTTAGGAAAAACCACCATGTCCTACACCATGATGCGGTTTGGAAAAAAGTGGGATGTGTTCAGTTGATTGATGAGAAGTGAGAAAATCTGGTCCCTACAAGGCCCTGAGTTCAATCCCCAGTACAGCAAAAAAAAGAAAAGAAAAGAAAAGAAAAAAGATAAAGAAATCATCTCCAGTGAATTATTTGGATGTCTGAATTCTTTGACAGTTCCCATCCTTCTGTCCCAAGTAGTGGTGGGCCTTCTTTTTAACATACAGGCATCGTGTTCCTTACAGGACCACATACATACAGCTTACCCATGACATATGATTATAAAAACTTTCTTCTCTTCAACCTAAATTGATAATACCATGTTATAATTTATGAACTGTCAAAAAAAGCTATTTAATGTAAAGACTGTGTATGTTTATGTATGTCTAAGGAGCTCGCAGAGAACACAGCCTTGCCCATTTTGTAATTTTGTTTCAGTTTTGTTTTCTTTATCTAGGACCAATTTAGATAGGAAACAACAAAGTGAGAGCACAAGCAGCCCAAATAGCATTGCATATTAGTGGTGTGCTGAGCAGACTTGATCTAGTTTTGACAGAAACATACAAATGGCATAACTTTAATGTAAAACCTATTTCTAGATATCTGATCTGGTTGCTAGTGTGTGATCTCTGAAAATGGAATGTCTCATCAAGAAAATCATTTGCAAATATAAATCAATTGGTTATCATTTGTGTGACATTTAGTTTACCATTTTTGGGGGGGTCAGGGATTGAACTCATGGACATTTAACTACTGAGCCACATCCCCAATCCTTTTAATTTATTTATATTTCAGTTTTGATACAGGGTTCTCACTAAGTTGTTTAAGGCCTTGCTAAGTTGCTGAGCCTGGCTTTGAACATTTGATCCTCTTTCCTCAGTCTCCCAATCCACTTGTATGGCAGGTGTGCACCTGGTAATTTATCATTTTTTTAAAACAAAGATTATCTTTAAAAAGTTCTCTTCTAATACAGAATTCATTACTTATGAATTGACCTAGACATAAACATCCAAAAGTTAGAAATTTTTATAAAAATAGTACAATTACATGGTGAATAGTGATTTTTAAGCTAACAAAGAGAATATACACTGATTGAATTTAGTCCTCTACTCTTATGATGCAAAGAATCATGATTTTGTCACAGAACTCTGAAATTGTTGGTACTAATATAAGCATAAACTCAACCTGTGCTGACAAGTCTATTACACATCTAATCTCATTTTCTTTTGATGTGTTTTACTTCATAGAGTTATAAACAAGAATTAAACCTAAAATTTTATTGTCTGAGTAAAGGTCAGTTAGTTGTTTTTAAGGTTATCATTAGATCTTATATAAGGGATCTAATAAACAACGTGGTCAAAATGTTTTCATTTTGCAGGCAAAAAAAGTAGGGATTCAAAGAAGTAACTAAAGCATTTTGAGTTGCATATGACATTAGGGGAATTGTAAGTTCAAGTACAAATAAATAATAGAACCTCTATTAAAACAGCATTCTTCCTATAATTTGATTACATACTCTTTCAAATGAATACAGCTGTAGGAGGTAGAGATAATCAGCATTTGACATTTTTTGTACATCTGATAAAAATATCTAGTCACTATGTATACAAATGATTGTTTACTTTTGGCTTCAATGAAAAATTTCTATTTTTAAAGCAGTTTTACAAAGGAATATTGTTCACAATTCTTTGATGATCCACTCTCATATCTTACGGGTATCACTTTCCAAAATTTTCTTAAATCATAAAGCATCCAACTCATGGGAGTTTCTGAACCCTGTGAAGTTATGTGCCAGACTTTACTAGCAAATTTTCAGTGTCCACTCCTCAAACTGGATTTTTATTCTACAGTGTTTCCATTATTTTTTTCTCACCTTTCTTGGTAGATGCTTACTTTTCTCCATAAGATAGTGCTTCCTTAAATTAGAATTCATTATTTATCCAAGTGAAAATTTCAGATTGTTTTAATTTTTTATAAGCTCTTTTCTCCACATTTTAGATCATTTTTAGCTATCTATTGAACACTTTCCAAATTCTTCATGAACTTGAATACCAAGAATTCAAAATGAGAAATCATGTACTAAGGATTATTTAGTTTAGGATCTTGGGTCTGCTAATTAGAGGAAACACAGCTAAAACTTGCTAAATCCAGTAATGGACAACATAATAGAAGTTAGACAGGCTCTCAATGTCAAAGGAGACAGGATAGGAATCTCAGAAAACTAGCAAGATGAGAATATTTCAGGTCTTAATGTTAAAAAAAAATATTCTTGAACAAAGAAAAAAGTATAGGGCATTGGAATCAAGCCCAAGCTGGAAGGTAAAAAGAATCTATCAAAAATTTAGATGCAATGAACAAACTGTCTCCTTCTTAATTAAGTCAATTCAATCTTCCAGAATTGGAGTTTTTCATGTGGGGGAGATACTTCAACTCTCCAAGTTCTTTCTGCTGTGGAACCCCAGTTTGGAACCTCTTCCTGCCTATAAAATGGAGAAAGCAATGCTGTTGACACTCTGGGGTGTGAAAGAGACAGTCTGTGTTTGCCCTTTGGTATAGATCATGACACATGATGAGCAGTGTTATTGGTAACAATGATGCTTTCACAGATAGTCCAGTGAATTTTAACTCTATTCTCTGACCATAGAAATATGGCCTATACAAATTTTGACAGTTAACTATCATTTTGTAAATGTTATAGTTTTATATTCTTACTGAAAACATTTTCCCACTAAACTCCCTTTCCAAGAAGTGTCCATAAAACAGTAAACATAGCTATTAATTTTGCTTGAAGGTCAAAGAAAGCACTTTTTAGCACTGTACTAAAACTTTCACAGGGAAAGTAAATCACTCCATGTGTGCTTGCTCAACTCCAGCAACACAAGTGCAATGCATACTTTCTGCCTTGACAAGGGAATGATGTCATATTAGCTATGTGATTAATGACTTAAAATGTGGTTTGGTTGTATTTGAACTGCCAAGTTTTATTTATTTATTTATTTAAATATATTTTTAGTTGTCATTGGACCTTTATTTTTATTTATTTATATGTGGTGCTGAGAATCAAACCCAGTGCCTCACTCATGCTAGGGAAGCACTCTACCACTGAGCCACAATTCCAGCCCTGCCAAGTTTTATTTTACGTAGCTTTTTATTTTTATTTGTTCTAATTAGTTATTTATGACAATAGAATGCATTTGACTAATCATGTATAAGTGGAGTATATAACTCTTCCTGTTGTACATGATATAAAATCACACCAGTCATGTAGTCATGTATGCACATAAGGTAATAATATCTGATTCCTTCTACTATTCTTTCTACCCCCATATCTGCTGCCCTCCATTCACTCCTGTCTGCCTAATCCAAAGTACCTCGATTCTTCCCATTCCAACCCCATTGTGAATTAGCCTCCACATGTCAGAGAAAATGTTTGGCCTTTGAGATTGACATATTTTGCTTAGCATATTTCCAGTTCCATCCATTTGTCAGAATGCCATGATTTCATTCTACTTTAATGAAGAATAGTATTCTATTCGGTACATATACTATGGTTTCTTCATCTGTTGAAGAGCATCTAGGTTGATTCCAAAGTTTAGCTATTGTGATTTGAACTGCTATTAACATTGATGTGGTTGTGTCATCATGGAATGCTGATTTTAAGCCTTTTGGGTATAAATTGAGGAGTGGGATAACTGGGTCAAATGGTAGTTCCATCCCAAGTTTTCTGAGCAATGTTCATATCACTGTCCATAATGCTTGCACCAATTTGCAGTCCCACCAGCAATATATGAATGTACCTTTTCCCCCACATCCTAACCTAACATCCTAACATTTCTTTTTGCTCGTATTCCTGAAAATTGCCATTCTGACTGGAGTGACATGAAATCTTAGAATACTTTTGATTTGCATTTCTCTTATTGCTAGAGCTGTTGAGTATATTTTCATATATTTGTTGGATCAGTTATATTTCTTCTTCTATAAACTGTTCAGTTCCTTAGCTTAATTATTGATTGGGTTATTTTGTTTTCTTTTTTGGTATTAAGTTTTTTGAATTCTTTAAATATCCTGGAGATTAATACTCTATCAGATGTACATGTGATAAGGATTTTCTCCCATTCTGTTGACTCTCTCTTCATTTTATTGATTTTTTTTCTTTACTGAGAAGAAGCTTTTAAGTTTGAATCCATTCCATTTATTGATTCTTGATTTTACTTCTTGCACTTTAGAATTATTGATTAGGAAGTCAGTTCCTAAGCTGACATGGTGAAGATTTGATCCTACTCTTTCTTCTATTAGCACCATGTCTCTGTTCTAGTGCCTAAGTGTTTAGATTCACTTTGAGTTTTGTACAGGGTGAGAAATAGGGGTTAAATTTTATTTTGTTATATGTGGATTTCAAGTTTCCCCAGCTCCATTTGTTGAAGAGGCTATCTTTTCTCCACTATATGTTTTTAGCACCTTTCTCCAGTATGAGATAACTATATTTATTTGATCTTGTCTTTGTGTCTTCTATTCTGTACCATTAGTCTACTTATCTGTTTTGGTGGCCAATACCATGCTGTTTCTGTTACTATGACTCTGTAGTGTGGTTTTAAGTTTGGTATTGTGATGCTGCCTACTTCACTTTTCTTGCTAAGAATTGTTTTTGTCATTTTGTGTTTCTTTTTTGGCCTTGGAGCTACTGGAGATTAAACTCAGGGGCACTCGACCACTGAACCACATCCCCAGTCCTATTTTATATTTTTAGAGACAGGGCTGTGTTGGTTAGCACCTAACTTTTGCTGAGACTGGCTAGGAACTTGCAATCCTCCTGCCTGAATACCCCAAACCACTGGAATTGTCAACATGCACCACTGCACCTGGCTTATAGTTTGCCAAATAAATTTCTTGATTACTTTTTCTATTTCTATGGAGAATGTCTTTGGGATTTTAATGGGAATTGCATTAAATCTGTGTAATGCTTTTGGGAGTATGACTATTTTGACAATATTAATTCTGCTTATCCGGGAGCAGGTAAGATCTTTCCAACTTCTATGACTTGCTTTCTTTAGTGCTCTGTAGTTTTTAATGTAGAGGTCTTTAACCTCTTTTGTTAAATTGCTTTTCATGTGTTTTATATTTTTTGAGGCTATTTTGAATGGGGTAGCTTTTCTAATTTCTCTTTCCATGGATTCATCAATTATGTATAGGAATTTGCTTGATTTATGGGTATTGGTTTTATATCCTTCTACTTTGCTGAATACATTTCTTAGTTCTAGAAGTATTCTTGTGAAATTTTTTGGAACTTATAAAGTATCATGTCATTGGCAAATTGTGATAGTGTGAGTTCTTTTCCTATTCATATTATTTTAATTTTTTTCTTCTGTCTAATTGCTTTGGCTAGAATTCCGAGAATCGTGTTGAACAGAAGTAGTGAAAGAGGTATCCTTGACTTGTTCCAATTTTTAGAGGGAATGCTTTTAAATTTTTCTTCAATTGGAATGATTTTGGCCTTTGGTTTAGCATATGTACCTTTTATAATGTTGAGGTATATTTCTAGTATCCCTAGTTTTTCTTTTTTTTTTTTTTTTGACATGAATGGATGCTATATTTTGTCAAATGCTTTTACTTTATCTGTTGAGATGATCATATGGTTCTTGTTTTTAAGTCTATTAATGTGATGAATTGTGTTTATTGATTTCCATATTTTAAAACATTCTTGCATCCCCGGATTGAATCACACTTTATTGTGGTGCACTATTTTTAAATATGTTTTTGTATGCAATTTGCCAGAATCTTATAGATAACTTTTTTATCTATGTTCATCAGGGATGTTGCTCTGAAATTTTCTTTCCTTGATGTGTCTTTGTCTGGTTTTGGAATCACAGTGATACTAGCCTCATAGAGTGAGTTTGCAAAGATTGTTTTCTTTTATTTCTGAAATAATTTGAAGATTATTGATGTTAATTGTTCTTCAAAGGTCTTTTAGAACTTGACTGGGAGAATCCATCTGGTCCTGAACTTTACTTGATTGATAGTTTTGTTGTTGTTGTTGTTTTGGTTGCTGGGGATCAAACCCAGGGCCTTGTGCTTACAAGGAAAGCACTCTACTGACTATGCTATCTCCTCAACTCGATTGGTAGGTTTTTGATGGTTTAAAATAAGCATACTACAGTAACATAGCCACATCAATATTTATAGCTGCTCAGTTCACAATAGCTCAATTGTGGAACCAACATAGATGCCCTTCAATATATAAATGGGTAAAGAAATTTTGGTATATATACTCAATGGAATATTATTCAGTCATGAAGAATAATAAAATTATAGCATTCACATTTAAATGCATGGAGTTGGAGAATATCATGCTTAGTGAAATAAACCAATTTCAAAAAAAAAAAAAAAACAAAGGCCAAACATTTTCTCTGATAAATGGATGATACATAATGGGTGATGCCAGAAGGGTTAAGAGAAGAATGGAGAAACTTTCGTTTGTATAGAGGGAAATGAAGAGAGACAAGGGGGTGGGGAAAGGAAAGATAGTGGAATAAGAAAAACATCATTTCCATGTGTACATGCATGATTATATGAATGGTGTGAATCTGCATCATGTACAGACATAGAAATGAAAAGTGTACCGTATTTATGTACAGTGAATCAAAATGCAGCCTATAAAAATAAAGATAAATAAAATTTTAAAATAAATAAATGAATTGTATATGTCCTTCTGATTCAGATTGGGTAGGTCATATGTCTCTAGAAATTTGTCAATGTCTTCAAGACTTTCTATTTTACTGGAGGCTAAATTTTAAAGTTGTTCCTAATTTTCTTCTGTATTTTAGTTGTGTTTATCCTGATATTTCCATTATCAGCACAATTTTTAATTTGAGTTTTCTTTCTCATTCTCTTCATTAATGTTGCTAGGGTTTATCAATTTTATTTATTTTTCAAAAAAATAACCTTTTATTTTGCCAATTTTTTAAATTGTTTCTATTATTTCAATTTTATTGACTTTAGCTCCGATTTTAATTATTTTCTGTCTTCTACTGCTTTTCATGTTGATTTGTTCCTGTTTTTCTAGAGCTTTGAGATGGAATGTGTGGTTATTTATTTGTTAACTCTATTATTTTAAATAGCTCGAATGAGGATCGGGTTTTTCAAGATGGTGGCCTAGAGGGTGGCTGCATTACGTGTTGCTCCAGAACTCAGGATTCAAGAGAGGAGATATTGAGATGCTTGGGACCAACTCAAAGTAGCCGGGTGACTCTCACCCCCTGGGGGGGGCATCCCGGATGGGACGGGGGTCCCGGAACGCAGGAAACTTTGTGAAGTAGAACTGCCGGCGAGACGCCCCTCCCCCCGCTGGAGCACCATAGAGGAGGCCGCTCGGCACAGCGCTGGGACTCGGAGCAGCCACTGGGGCTCCGGCGGCTGCCCGGGGGAGGAGTGGCGGGGAGAACTGTGTGGACTCAGGACACGGGGCCTGCCCTGAGGAGGAGGAGAGGAGCGTGGCCACTTGGATTCGGAGAGACTGCACCAGAGCTGCAGGCGGTTGCCAGAGGAGAAGCCGCGCGGCAAGCTGTTTGGAATCAGAACGACGCTTCTGAACACCGGGGCCTGCCCTGAGGACAAGGAGGAAGAGGAGCGGCCGCTTGGATTCGGGTGACTACACAGGAACTACAGGCGGTTGCCAGAGAAGGGGCTGCGTGGCGAGCTGTTTGGACTCTGACCACTTCTGAACCCCGGGGCCTGCCCGGAGGAGTAGGAGAAGGAGGAGAAGGAGCGCGGCGGGTCCTTTGGACTCGCAGTGACTGCATTAGCGCTCCAGGCGGCTGCTCAGAGGAGAAGGTGAGTGGTGAGTTGTTTGGTCTTAAAGTGACAGCTCCTGAACACAGGGGGGCTGCCTGGAGGAGAAGCGTGGTGGGACGCTTGGTCTTGAGGGGCCACACCAGAGCTCCGGGCGGTGCCCAGAGGACCCGTGCAGCGGGTCACGTGGATTCAGAGCCACTCAGAGGGACTGCTCCTGAACACCCGGGGGGTTATCTGGAGAAGGAGGAGGAACGGGGAGGGTCACTTCGACTCGGAATGATTGATTGCCCCGGGCTACGGGTGGTTGGTGGGAGGAGGAGGCACGAAGTGAGTTTCTTGGACTCCTAGTGACCGCACCGGCATACTGGGCGGCTGTCTGGAGGAAGAGGCCTGTGGCGGGTCTCTGGGACTCAGAGCGATTGTTCAGGGCCACAGGTGGCTGCTCAGAGGAGGGGCCACGCAGCCAGGCGATTAGGTGCAGAACAGGGTCCCAGGATCTAGGAGGCTTCTGGGTGGAAGAGCCGCACAGAGACAGGCTTAGGGCAGAGCGAAGGTTCCAGGCCTATGGGCAAATTCTCTGAGGAGGGGCAGCCTAAGGAGATTCATCTGCGAAGGGTGAGGCTCCCAGGCCCAGGAGGTAGGGCCGGGCCCCTGGAAACTTTGCAGAGGAAGGCAGCCCAGCCCAGGCAGTAGCTGTAAATTGAGGGGAACCTCTAGGAGGAAACTGACCAGCAAGACCTCCCCACTGGGTGAGTCTTCCCTGCCTGGTGAGGTTTCCCCACAAGGACGGTAAAACCAGAGACACAGGCCCAAACAGGCCTTCCCTCAGCCCACAGCCTAGGTCCCCTTTGGATGACCATTGGTCAACAAGTGGAGGCACCTCTGCCCACTAGCAGGGAATATACCCCACCTGAAGGCCACCACTCCTAGAGAGGCAGCTTCCTTGTGGAGCACCGCATTATCAACCTCCTCCAAGACTTCAGCCTACTGAAGGCTAAGAGGGGATATATATAGAAATCTTCAGGGTCATTGTAAATCAACAGAGGAAATCTGCAATATCTCAGCGGTCCACTGATATCTGAACAACATGAGAAAACAAGGAAAGAAAATGCTGCAAACAAATCTAGATGTTACATCAATAAAACCCAATGACAGCATGGCAGAAGAAATGACAGAAAAGGAGTTCAGAATGTACATAATTAAAATGATCAGAGAAGCAAACGAGGAGATGAAAGAGCAAATGCAAGCATTGAATGATGAGATGAAAGAGCAAATGCAAGCATTGATTGATCGCACCAATCGACAGTTAAAAGAGCAAATACAGGAAGCAAAAGATCATTTCAATAAAGAGTTAGAGATATTGAAAAAAAACCAAACAGAAATCCTTGACATGAAGGAAACAATAAACCAAATTAAGAACTCCATAGAAAGCATATCCAATAGGATAGAACACCTGGAAGACAGAACCTCAGACATTGAAGACAAAATATTTAACCTTGAAAACAAAGCTGAACAAACAGAGAAGATGGTAAGAAATCATGAACAGAATCTACAAGAACTATGGGATATCATGAAAAGGCCAAATTTAAGAATTATTGGGATTGAGGAAGGCCTAGAGAAACAAGCCAAAGGAATGAACAACCTATTCAATGAAATAATATCAGAAAATTTCCCAAATCTGAAGAATGAAATGGAAAATCAAGTTCAAGAGGCTTACAGGACTCCAAATACACAAAATTACAACAGACCCACACCAAGGCACATTATAATGAAAATACCTAACATACAAAATAAAGACAGAATTTTAAAGGCTGTGAGAGAAAAGAACCAAATTACATTCAGGGGGAAACCAATACGCATATCAGCAGATTTTTCAATCCAGACCCTAAAAGCTAGAAGGTCCTGGAACAACATTTTTCAAGCCCTGAAAGAAAATGGATGCCAACCAAGAATCTTATACCCAGCAAAACTTACCTTCAAATTTGACGATGAAATAAAATCCTTCCATGATAAACAAAAGCTAAAAGAATTTACAAAAAGAAAGCCAGCATTACAGAACATTCTCAACAAAATATTCCATGAGGAAGAGATGAAAAACAAAGAAGCAAATCAGCAAAGGGAGGAATTATCCTAAAGGAATTGTGAAATAAAGGAGGAAACAAGTTGTGTCAAACAAATAAATAAACAAAATTTTACAAATGAACCAAATGACCGGGAAACCAAATCATTTCTCTATAATAACCCTGAATGTTAATGGCCTGAATTCATCAATCAATAGACATAGACTGGCAGACTGGATTAAAAAGAAAGATCCAACAATATGTTGCCTGCAAGAGACTCACCTCATAGAAAAAGATATCCATAGACTAAAGGTGAAAGGATGGGGAAAAACATACCATGCACATGGACTCAGCAAAAAAGCTGGAGTATCCATCCTCATTTCCGATAATGTGGACTTCAAGCCAAAGTTAGTCAGAAGGGATAAAGAAGGTCATTTCATACTGCTTAAGGGAAGCATAAATCAGCAAGATATAACAATCATAAACATCTATGCCCCAAACAGTGGCTCATCTATGTATGTCAAACAAATCCTTCTCAATTTCAGAAACCAAATAGACCACAACACAATAATACTAGGTGATTTTAACACGCCGCTCTCACCACTGGACAGATCTTCCAGACAAAAATTGAGCAAAGAAACCATAGACCTCAACAACACAATCAATAATTTAGAATTAATGGACATTTATAGAATATTCCATCCAACCAAGAGTGAATACACTTTCTTCTCAGCAGCACATGGATCCTTCTCTAAAATAGACCATATATTATGCCACAAAGCTAATGTTAGCAAATACAAGAAGATAGAGACACTAGCATGTATTCTATCAGATCATAATGGATTGAAGTTAGAAATAAATGAAAGAGTAAAACACAGAAACTATTCCAACATCTGGAGATTAAACAATATGCTATTATATGATGAATGGATAACAGAAGATATTAGGAAGGAAATTAAAAAATTCTTAGAGGTAAATGAGAACAAAGAAACATCATATCAAAATCTCTGGGACACTATGAAAGCAGTACTTAGAGGGAAATTTATTTCATGGAGCGCATTTAATAAGAGAAGTAAAACTCAACAAATAAACAACCTAACACTACAGCTCAAAGCCTTAGAAAAAGAAGAACAGAACAGCACCAAAAGTAGTAGAAGACAGGAAATAGTTAAACTCAGAGCTGAAATCAATGAAATTGAAACAAAAGAAACAATACAAAAAATTCACAAAATAAATAGTTGGTTCTTCGAAAAAATAAACAAAATTGATAAACCTTTAGCCACACTAACAAAGAGAAGACGAGAGAAAACCCAAATCACTAAAATTCGGAATGAACAAGGAAATATCACAACAGACAGGATGGAAATACAAAACATAATTAGAAGCTATTTTGAAAATCTATACTCCAACAAAATAGAAAATTTCGAAAACATCAACAGGTTTCTAGAGACATATGAATTGCCTAAACTGAATGAGGAGGATATAAACAATTTAAATAGACCAATTTCAAGTACTGAAATAGAAGAAGTCATCAAAAGCCTACCAACAAAGAAAAGTCCGGGACCAGATGGGTTCTCAGCCGAGTTCTACAAAACCTTTAAGGAAGAGCTCATTCCAATACTTCTCAAAGTATTCCATAAAATAGAAGAGGAGGGAACCCTCCCAAACTCATTCTATGAAGCCAATATCACACTGATACCTAAACCAGACAGAGACTCATCAAGGAAAGAAAATTTCAGACCAATATCCTTAATGAACATCGACGCAAAAATTCTCAACAAAATTTTAGCAAATCGCATACAAAAACATATTAAAAAGATAGTGCACCATGATCAAGTGGGTTTCATCCCAGGGATGCAAGGTTGGTTCAACATCAGGAAATCAATAAATGTAATTCACCATATTAATAGACTTAAAGTCAAGAATCACATGATTATTTCAATAGATGCAGAAAAAGCATTTGATAAAATACAGCACCCCTTCATGCTCAAAACACTAGAAAAAATAGGGATAGTGGGAACATTCCTTAATATTGTAAAGGCCATTTATGCTAAGCCCATGGCTAATATCATTCTAAATGGTGAAAAACTGAAAGCATTCCCCCTAAAAACTGGAACAAGGCAGGGATGCCCTCTTTCACCACTTCTATTCAACATCGTTCTTGAGACTCTGGCCAGAGCAATTAGACAAACCAAGGAAATTAAAGGGATACGAATTGGAAAAGAAGAACTCAAACTATCCCTGTTCGCTGATGACATGATTATATATTTAGAGGAACCTGGAAATTCCACCAGAAAACTCTTAGAACTCATAAGTGATTTCAGTAAAGTAGCAGGTTACAAGATCAATGCCCATGAATCCAACGCATTTTTATACATAAGTGATGAATCTTCAGAAAGAGAAATTAGGAAAACTACCCCATTCACAATAGCCTCGAAAAAAATAAAATACTTGGGAATCAATCTCACAAAAGAGGTGAAAGACCTCTACAATGAGAACTATACAACACTAAAGAAAGAAATTAAAGAACACCTTAGAAGATGGAAATATCTTCCATGTTCTTGGATAGGAAGAATTAATATTGTCAAAATGGCCATACTACCTAAAGTGCTATACAAATTCAATGCAATTTCAATTAAAATCCCAATGACGTCCCTTACAGAAATAGAGCATGCAATTATGAAATTCATCTGGAAGAATAAGAAACCCAGAATAGCTAAAGCAATCCTTAGCAGGAAGAGTGAAACAGGGGGTATTGCAATACCAGATCTTCAACTCTACTACAAAGCAATAGTAACAAAAACGGCATGGTATTGGTACCAAAATAGAAAGGTAGATCAGTGGTACAGAATAGAGGACACGGACACAAACCCAAATAAATACAATTTTCTCATACTAGACAAAGGGGCCAAAAATATGCAATGGAGAAAAGATAGCCTCTTCAACAAATGGTGCTGGGAGAATTGGAAATCCATATGCAACAGAATGAAACTAAACCCATATCTCTCACCATGCACGAAACTAAACTCAAAATGGATTAAGGACCTTGGAATCAGACCAGAGACCCTGCAGATTATAGAAGAAAAAGTAGGTCCAAATCTTCACCTTGTTGGTCTAGGACCAGACTTCCTTAACAGGACTCCCATAGCACAAGAAATAAAAGCTAGAATCAACCACTGGGATAGATTCAAACTAAAAAGCTTTCTCTCAGCAAAGGAAACTATCAGCAATGCGAAGAAAGAGCCTACAGAGTGGGAGAATATCTTTGCCAATCACACTTCAGATAGAGCACTAATCTCCAGAATCTATAAAGAACTCAAAAAACTGTACTCCAAGAATTCAAACAATCCTGTCAACAAATGGGCTAAGGAAATGAATAGACACTTCACAGAAGAAGATCTACAAGCAATCAACAAACATATGGAAAAATGTTCAACATCTCTAGTAATAAGAGAAATGCAAATCAAAACCACCCTAAGATTCCATCTCACCCCAATTAGAATGGCGATTATCAAGAATACGAGCAACAACAGGTGTTGGCGAGGATGTGGGGAGAAAGGTACACTCATACACTGCTGGTGGGGCTGCAAATTAGTGCAGCCACTATGGAAAGCAGTGTGGAGATTCCTTAGAAAACTTGGAATGGAACCACCATTTGACCCAGGTATCCCACTCCTTGGCCTATACCCAAAGGCCTTAAAATCTGCATACTAGAGAAATACAGCCACATCAATGTTCATAGCTGCTCAATTCACAATAGCCAGACTGTGGAACCAACCTAGATGCCCTTCAATTGATGAGTGGATAAAGAAACTGTGGTATATATATACTATGGAATATTACTCAGCCATAAAGAATGATAAAATTATGACTTTTGCAGGCAAATGGATGAAATTGGAGAATATCATGCTAAGTGAGATAAGCCAATCTCAAAAAGCCAAAGGACGAATGATATCGCTAATAAGTGGAGGTTGACACATAATGGGGGGGAGGGAAGGGTTAGAGTTAGGGTTAGGGAGGGGGGCAAGTATGGAGGAAGGAACTACTGTATAGAGGGTAAAGAGGGGTGGGAGGGGTGGGGGGAAGGGAAAAAATAACAGAATGAATCAAACAACATTGCTCTATGTAAATTTATGATTACACAAATGGTATGCCTTTACGCCATGTACAAACAGAGAAACAACATGTATCACATTTGTTTACAATAAAAAAAAATAGTGAGCTCAATTCAATTGTCCTTTTAGCACTGTCTTCATACTGTCCCAGAGATTTGAATACAGTGTTTGATGTTCTCATTTACCTCTATTTTGTAAAATTTTCATCCCTGATTTCCTCTGTTATCCATTCATAATTCAGTAGCATATTATTTAGTCTCCAGGTGTTAGAGAAACTTTTGTTTTTTTTCTTATTTTATAATCAATTTCTAAATTCATTCTATTAAGATCTGATAGATTTTAGGGCATTATCTTTATATTTTTGTGTATTTGCTAAAGAGTTGCTTTGTGGCATAAGATATGATCTATTTAAAGAAGGATCTATGTGCTGCTTAGAAGAGAGTATATTTACTCATTGATGGATGAAATATTCTATGTGTCCATTAAATCTAAATTATTGATTGCATCATTTAGTTCTAGTTTTATAGTTCTGTTTAATTCTTGTTTGGAAGATCTGTCCGGTAGTGACAGAGGTGTGTTAAAGTCACCCATTATTATTGTGGTGTGGTCTATTTTCTTCTTGAAATTGAGAAGGTTTTGTTCAATGTATATATATATATATATAGATGCTTCATTATTTGGGGCATAAATATTTAATATTCTTACAACTTACTGATATATAATTTTCTTAAAAATTGTGAAATATCCCTACTCCCTTCTGATTAATGTTGGCTTAATGTCCACTTTATCTGATATGAGGATTGAAACACATGCTTGTTTGTACAACACACATGAGTGATATGTTTTTTCCCATCCTTTCACCTTCAGGTTTTGGATGTCTTTGCTTATGAGGTGAGTCTCTTGGAGATAGCATGTTGTTGGGTCTTGTTTTGTAATCCAATCTGCCAGTCTATGTCTTTTGATTGATGAGTTTAGGCCACTAACCAAGTTATTATTTAGAAAAGATTTGTGTTCCTGGTCATATTGGTTTATTTCTGGTTTTCAATTTGACATAATTTCGCCTTTGATTAACTAATCCTTTAAAGTACTCCTCCCTTTGCTGGTTTTCACTTTTTTTAAAAATCTTATCCTCATAGAATATTTTGTTCAGAATGTTTTGTAGTGCAGGCTTTGTACTTGTTGATTGTTTTGACTTTTGTTTATCATGGAAGGTTTTTATTTCATTTTCAAATCTGAAGTTTAATTTTGCCGGATATAACATTATTTGTTGACGTTCATTTTCTTTCAGAACTTGATATATATCATTCCTGGACCTCCTAGCTTTCAGGGTCTGGGTTAAGAAATCAGCTGAGATCTGAATTGGTTTTCCCCTATACATAATTTGATTTATTTTTTGTCACAGCCTTTAAAATTCTATCTTTATTCTCTATTTTAGTCATTCTCATGCTATTGTGCTTTGGTGTGAGTCTGTTGTAATTTTGTACACTTGGGTCCTGTAAGTCTCTTTGAGTTTTCATTTCATTCTTTAGGTTTGAGGGATTTTCTGAGAGGATTGTGCATTCCTTTGATGTGTTTCTCCATGCCTTCATCTATCCCGATAAATATTAAATTTGGTCTTTTCACATTATCTCTTAATTCTTGGAAGTTCCATTCATGGTTTCTTAATGCATTTCCTACTTTATTGTCAAGTCTATATATTTTGTTTTCATAACTTGTCTTCCTAGTGGTCTAGTTTGTTGGTGATACTTTCCATTGAATTTTTAATCTGGTTTGTTGATTTATTTCATGGAATTCCAATTGATTTCTTTTCAGAATCTCTAGTTTTTTATTCTAGAGATTTCACCTCCTTCAACTTATCTCTGATTTCACTGCCTACATCATCCTTTATGTTATGAATCAGTTTAACTGTGTATATTCTAAATTACTTCCCTAGCATTTCTTCTATGGTTTTGTCAATAAAATTTATTATTGGAGCATCTTGGTTTGTTTGATGCACTTTGTTCCCTTGTTTTGTTCATGTTGTTTTTGTGTCTTCCCATCTAGCAGTATGGATGTGAAGGAGCACAATTTCTACTTTGTAGACTTACAGTGTCTCTGAAGGTTTCCAGTATGTTGCCTTTAAGGGAGAAACCAATATTCATAACACCCAATGCAAACAATATACATCCTTAAACCAAACAGCTCTCATTAAGACTTCTAAAGTTTTGTTACAATAAACAAATAATGAGTTCAATTATTGTTTGCAATATGAGCAATATGTTTGCTAAAAAGGTTCACAATTTCAAATGGTGGACAAAGAGAGAACAGAAGTGGTGTAGAATGTGATCTGTAGAAAGAAGTAGGAGAGAAGAGACAAGTAAAAAATTATAGAAAGAATGAAAGAGGAATCAATAGAGGTTGGGTATTAGCAAGAGAATAGAGAGAAAGACAGCAGGGTGACAGACAAAATATGTACAGGGAGAGGAAAAATATGTACAAAATAAAAGAAAAAGAAAAAAAGTAAAAATATAAAAATACACAAAACTGTAATATACTATTCAAACCTTCCTGTTCTCAATAAACTGGTGCATGAAGAGAACTTGCTTTCAAAAATTAGAGATGTGAGAGAAAAATCTTGATGGAAAATTGATAATTTTTTCCATTGGTATTCAAAAGTTTCTCAGCTTCCTTTCTCAGTCAATGGGTGTTGTTGTCTAGAATTTGATGATACCTCTGGTCTGGGGGTGCCAAACAAGCTGGCTGGGCAAGCTGATAGCAAGATACCCTCACACCCTATTCCAATCTTCTGATTCATTGAGGCCAACCCTATCCATCCTTGCCCACCTCAGGACTCATGGAGTTGGGGAGAACTTGGCTCTCTCCAGCCTCTCTAATGTACACTCCCCCCAGGGTAAAGAGCTTCCATTCTCTGACCCTCCACAAGATTGCTAGGCCCAGACTGGCCCCTGCAGACCCAGCTGCAAACTCACAAACCTGGTCTTCAGTCAAGCCCAAGCTCCACCACACTGCAGTCCAATATCTCCTGTTGTTCTAGTTTGTAACTAGAGAGACTACCAGCAATGTGCTCACACAAAGGAATGACCATGTGAAGAATCAGAAAGATGGCAGCTACTACCACACCCAGCAGGAAGTCCTCAGGGCAACCAATCCTGAAGACATATTGATATTGAACCTTCAGGTTCTGACTGGTATCTCCAGATGGTGGTGGCTGTCCCAAGAGGGCAGAGATAGTGGCAAACATGATGGCACCCTGATTTTGGATCTTAAGATTCTGGCTGGTGTCCCAAGGTAGAGTCAGCCACATAAAACCAAACATGCAGGCACCTTGACAATAGACCTGTGAGTCCTAGTTAGGGGGTTACATTGGCACTGGGGATGGTGGCACTGGTGGCACCAGCAGTGGCAGCAGCTGCTGCCATAGCTTTTAAATGTTTCATACTTTAAGAAGTATTAATGTTTAATGATTAATATTCTATTTTTACTAACAGTTCTAAAAGACTGAGTAAAATAGAAATTAAGATATTCATTATTAAATGTGTGAAAGTCTTGATTAATATCTTGATAATATAGACAGAAGGACAAATTTTGAGACTGATAAAAAGACATTTAATATAATGGCTTAAATATTATGACTTTCTGAAATTAATGTTCAGTGGGTAAGTCCTTCGATGTTTTTTGGTATTCTGTAGTTCATTTTGAATTTCAGTTCAGCAAATGTTTGTTAAGTATACAAATTATAGGTTTTGTAAAGAAAAAGTGACAGATTTGAGCTATGTGGGGATTTGAAAATCAAAAACCACTTGGTGTTGGGGTTGTGACTCAGTGGTAGTGCACTTGGCCTAGCATTTGTGAGGCACTGGGTTCAATTCTCAGCAGCACATATAAATAAATTAATAAAATTAAGGCCTATCAACATCTAAAATTTTTTTTTTTGAAAATGTGGGACATAGTAACACATATTTTTGCATATGTGCACACAGCCCAATTGTTAAAGAGTGATGAATTGTGGTTAGAGTCTACTGTCCTGGGCAAAAGAGAAAAGTGGCTTAGGTTATTTATGCTACTTTTGATCTTTTCTCACTTTTCAGAAATTTTGATCATTTGAAAAAATTCTTGATCTTATGAAATAAATTGCATGAAATCAAATATTTGTTTTGCTAGCATTCTTCCCTTTTCACTTATTTTATTTAGATGCTCTAACAGAAAAGAATTTCAAAAAAGTATAGTGTGGGTATGAAGGTGTACCTATAATTCTAAAGAAAGAAAACAAGAGCAAGTCAGCAGATTGCTCTGCTTCCAACAAGTGGTAGTTACTTAATTCACCTTGTCCTTCACTCAGGTACTTAAGTTGTGGAAATCACCAGCCAGCAAAGAGAAAAACATTTTTTTTATTTCTCATCCCCATCTCCAACTAAAATATATTAGGATCTCTATAGTTGTAGTCCAAAGTGGATTTTTGAGTGGTACAAATAAGTAGAGTTCTCCATTTAATTTTGTAGATAGATTTTTTTTGTTGCTTACATAATTGTCTTATAAATATTCTTTTAGGCACAATTCTGGGATCAAAGTATCGGAAATAACACTTGGATCCCACCATGCTGCACAGTGTAATTAAGGCACATACTAGGAGCTTGGCACAAAACTTGGCATACAGACATAATATAAGTAGAGAACATAATACAAACTTATAACTAAGTGCTAAGCAGCACATTCATGGTCATGATGTGTTCATGAAGACACAAGTAACCATGGTATATTTTATTAGTTGGACACTGCTAATATATCAGGGTTAGAGATATTTATTAAAAGATGGTTTCATGTTGATTTATGGGTTTAGAGAGGAAAAGATTAGGCGATGTAGGTGTTTGTAGCATAAACCACTGATATTTTTCTGCTTTCAATGCTCTTTTAGTAGATATTTAAATTCTAATCAATTCCATCCAGTAAAATGGAGAAATGGGCAAAGATTATTCTCTATGAGTAAAACCACATAAAAATACTACTAAAACTTCCACTCCTAAGACTACAGCCACTTCTCAATGTGATTGCTTCAGTTTTTCTAAAATAAATGAGGTTTTGGCACTGGGGCTGTAGCTCAGTGGCAGAGCACTTGCCTACCATGTGTGAGGCATGGTCCAATTGTAAGCACTGCAAAAAAATAAATAAATAAAATAAAAGCATGTTATCCATCTACAACTAAAAAAAGTTAAAAAAATAAGTGACTTTTTGTATGGCAGAAGAATAAAATTATCCAGAAAAGTCATATTCAAATATAATTTTTAAGTTGAAGTATACAGCCACAGTCATATTTATTTGACTCCCCTACAGGCAGTATTTTCCAAAATAAATATTTGGCAAAGGTCTGCTATACAATATATGTAAAAAATTTTGTAAACTCAATAATAAGACATATAACCCATTTTATTAGAAGTGGGCAAAAGATTTGAAGACTGTTCACAAATGAAGATACACAAAATACTAGTAAGAATAAGAAAGAAACCAGTCAGAGAAATTCAAATTAAAATCTTAGTGACATACTGTTACACATCTAATAGACTGACCAAAATACAAAGAGCTAACAACACCTCATGTTGGTAAGATTGTGGAGCAACTGGAAATCTCCTGTGGTATTTCTGAGAATAAAATGGTACCAATATTTTGGAAAACAAGAGGGCATTTTTTATTTTTGTTTGTAAAATTAAACATTGACATCAAATCTGAGTTCCATCAATTCCACTCTGACATTTTACTGAAGAGAAATGAAAATATAGGTCACAAAGATAACATTTTGTAACATTTTATTTACAATAGATAAAAACCACAGTTTGAAGTCTACCAATAGGAGAATAAATATACTATGATAAATTACATTGAATAATACATTGAATAATATTTAATAAAGTCCTTTAATGCATTACTGACAAATAAAACAGAAATTAATAACCAAGCTTGATAACTAAAGTATATCTTAAATAAAAAATATAAACTCTGGTGTCTGTTGTATAAAATTCTGGCAGATAAATCATCAGTTGAGAATATATCAAAATAATGATTGCTTTCAGAGTGATGGAGTTAAAATTGACTGCTGTAAAGAATGAGGGATTTGAAAGCTTGTCAAGCATGAAGATACAGCCACGGGACAGGGCTGCATAAGAAAGTATGTTCCAGTGGGTGTGGTGGTACATGGCCATAATCCTAGCTGCTCCAGATTCTGAGGCAGGAGTATCACATTTTTGAAGGCTGCCTCAGCAACTTAGTGAGGCTGTAAGCAACTTAGTGAGCCCCTGTCTTCATATAAAAAATAGAAGGTCTTAGTAATTAAGAACACCCTTGGGTTCAATCCCTAATACAAAAAGAAAAAGGAGGAAATAATGTAAAGAAAGGACATCCCTCACAACCTGAAACTGTCCACAGTATTATGACAAGCAGCCATCATCCAAAAGGGGAAGAGTTCAAGGGAAGTCATAGAGAAGAAGAGAACCAGAGGAGGTGTCTCTGTGAATTATTTGCCCAGGTTTTGCAGCTAGTAGCATGGCAGGGTTTAGAGAGATCCGAATGGGAGTAGGACCTTGGGATCTCTTAGCCACACACTCTTTTCTTTGGACAGCAGATGCTAGGTGCCCAAAGCAGGTGGGAGGTGAGTTGTTACAATTTTTGCTTCTTGGACCTATTTTTTAAAATAATCAGGTGTGAATAAATTTGGATTTGGCATTCATAAGCTTTTGACCTAATAGTTCTGTTTGTAGTGAAGACATAATCCAGGAGCAAACACATGGAAACCATCCTTGCTAGTTTAAATAATAACTGACAAGGAGCAAAAGAGAAGTTTTTGGACTGATGATAATTATGTATATTTTGGTCTGAGTTTAGAGTTCACAGATGAATAAATCTGCAAGAATTTGGTGAATATGTACTTCAGATTTGTTTATTTGTGCATTTCTTTGTGTAATACGAGCAACAACAGGTGTTGGCGAGGATGTGGGGAGAAAGGTACACTCATACATTGCTGGTGGGGCTGCAAATTAGTGCAGCCACTCTGGAAAGCAGTGTGGAGATTCCTTAGAAAGCTTGGAATGGACCCTCCATTTGACCCAGCTATCCCACTCCTTGGTCTATACCCAAAGGACTTAAAATCAGCATACTACAGAGATACAGCCACATCAATGTTCATAGCTGCTCAATTCACAATAGCCAGACTGTGGAACCAACCTAGATGCCCTTCAACTGATGAGTGGATAAAGAAACTGTGCTATATATATACAATGGAATATTACTCAGCCATAAAGAATGATAAAATTATGGCATTTGCAGACAAATGGATGAAATTGGAGAATATCATGCTAAGTGAGATAAGCCAATCTCAAAAAGCCAAAGGACAAATGATATCGCTAATAAGTGGAGGATGACACATAATGGGGGGGAGGGAAGGGTTAGTGTTAGGTTAGAGTTAGAGTTACGGAGGGGGGCAAGTATGGAGGAAGGAAGTACTGTATAGAGGGTAAAGAGGGGTGGGAGGGGTGGGGGGAAGGGAAAAAATAACAGAATGAATCAAACAACATTGCTCTATGTAAATTTATGATTACACAAATGGTATGCCTTTACGCCATGTACAAACAGAGAAACAACATGTATCCCATTTGTTTACAATAAAAAAATAGAAAAAATAAAAAAAAATTCTAAAAGAAATATTTAGTGATAGACATGCTGAAGTGATAGACATATATTTAGTGATAGACATGCTGAAGTATTTAAAGGAATATGAAATGCTTTTTGCAGTTCATGGTAAAATGCCAAAAATGAAATGAATGAGTCAGTTGAAGACCAGATCCTTGGTTGTATATGCACAAGCAAGTATCATAAAATAATAATGTTAAAATCTAGGGTGGGGTATGCCTAGATTTACACTAAAAGACATAGGGCATATATTGTAGACAAGGGTGCAAAGAGTTAACAATTCAGATACTAAGAGAAAGAACTGTAACAAATTACCTCAGAACATATTGTTTGAAAACTAAATATTCTCATAAAGTTAATTATAAAACTAATTCAAATTTTATATTTCAAAATATTTATGGTGAAGCATTAAAAATTTCTCTGTGTAGAATTGGCTGTGGGACCAGTAATGACACAATTCTGTTGAATTAAAAATATTATAGTCTTATATTTCTTACCAACTGTAAACTATAGTTGTATAAAAACTTTGATCTATAATTCTTGATATGATAACTGATCTGTGAGATTTTTCTGTTATGAGGAAAGCTCATTTCTCCTTCTTGTTATTTTTCAAACATAAAGAAGGGAAGAATATTTTAACAGGAACATTCTGCACAATGAAAATTAAGTCACTAGAAAGAGTAAAATCTTTATTTTTGCTATTAATACCCTCACTAAATTAAGCCATGGCATATTTAAGTCACAGGCAGGGCTAAGTCCAAATTTGGCAAAACACAATAATTAATATGAATGGTCTTAATACAATTAAAATTAGCACTTATTGCAATCTTATAGTATGTTAGGTATTAGAAGACATTAAACAATAAAACTATAAAGAGATTTTTTTCTCATTATGTAAAAATTGATATTTAGAGAACTTAAATAATTTCTCCTGGATTACTGGTTTAGTAGTTAGTTGAGTCCACATTTGAAAATAGGTCCAGGGCTGCGGAGATAGCTCAGTTGGTAGAGTTCTAACCTTGCAAGCACAAGGCCCTTGGTTCAATCCCTGGCACCGCAAAAAAAAAAAAAAAGCTTCATTTTATTTCAAAGTCTACTCTATAAATCAATATGGAATTGGCTGTCCCTATAACTGAATTCTTCTGAATTACATGAATTGCAACAATGTAGGTGTTTTTAACCTTTACTTCATCTTTACATTTTTTTTTATTTGTTTTTTCTTTTCTTTCTTTCTTTTTTTTTGTATCTGGGATTGAACCCAGGGGTGCTTAAACACTGAGCCACACCCCCAGCCATTTTTTGTATTTTATTTAGAGACAGGGTCTGCCTAGTTGCTTAGGGCCTGCTATGTTGCTGAGGATGGCTTTCAACTCACAATCCTTCTGCCTCAGGCTCCCAAGCTGCTGGGATTAGAGGTGTGCACCACCGTGTCCAGCTCATTTTTACTTTTGATGAGAAAAAAATTTCTACTAAATACTCATTGAGTAAAAATTGTAATACAAGGTTTATTGAATAGTTCAAGTTTTGTGTTTTTTGTTTGAGATTGTTTATTTGTTTGTTTTTGTACTGGGAATTGCATTCAGGTGCTACATTCCAGTCTTTTTGTTTAGCTTTGTTTTTCTTTTCTTTTTTATTTTGAGAAAGGGTCTTGTTAAGTTGCTGAGAGTCCCTTGAGGTGTCCTTTGCTGTTCTCAAACTTGTGATCCTCCTGCATCAGCCTCCTGAGTACGTATTGTAGTAGGAGAACCAGATATGTCCATTTTAATTTTTCTAACAATCCCTTAAGGCAAGAGTTGTTCTACATATTGAACACTGAGTCTCAGTATGTTCATCATATATAGAGACTTGGCAAAGATGAAGTTTAAACACAGGGCTTAATTCAACAGTTAACTCCTTCTACTTTACTGCATTCTTCTCAATTGCCTACCCTTTGCTCAGCCTGGAGGCCAATAAGACAAGACTTATATAATATCCAAAATCTCTGAACTCTCTAGGACCTCAAAGACTGTTTACTCCTAACTTACATTCAGTTGTTAGGGAGGAAGGCATTTTTCTTTATCTTTTTGAAATTTTTCTTAACAATTATAGTAATGTTCAAAATAGTACATCTTTCTTTATTACCTAAAGTTGCCTATTGTTCTGAATATTGCAAGTATCCAAAATTTCTTTTTGGTAATCTATTTTGCTAAAATTCTTTTCATACTCTTTTCCACTGGAAAATTTCTATTTTTAAATATATAGGCAAAATATGTGCTCACAATCTACTTCTAAAAGTGACTTTTTATTTTGATCTTCTACATCTCAAATAAAGTAACACCATGTGTTTTCCACATACTGCTTTTGACATGACACTTTGGGTCATTTGAGTGTTTTTATGCAGTCACAAACTCTATATCAATTGAGTTAAATGTTTTTAAAGATAATCAGCCCACAAAAAGTTATATGTATTTTGTTTATTAGAGATATTTTAAAATACAAATCATCTATTATTTATTATTAGTTATTTGTGAAAACCCCAAATGCTTAAAATAGTACAAAATTATTTGATGAAATAATAAATATCACCTTGCAAAATTTATGACCACAAATTTTCAGAATGTTGTCTACATGTCCATTCTCATAGCAAACATTTACTCATATTCACAAATCATCTTAATAGAAAATAATATTTTTTTCTAAAATGAACAACAATCGAAAAGAGACATCCCCTGAAATAGCAAATGTGTGTCTTTTACCTGTTCATACTTGGATGAAAGACTGGGTGGTGTCCTGGATCATTTAGTTTATTGACATAATCTGAGTCAGCACTTAGTATTCATTACTTAGTCCATCGATTTTTAGTCATAAAATGCAGGTGGCAGCCACATGTTCCTCATATCAGCTCTTCTTCAGGCTCCTTAAGAAACTGTTTCATTCATTAGGATGAGCTCACAGAAATAAAGTCAAGTGGGATAAATAATTGACTAGCTGCCACATATTTATTTAATTAAACTAGGTGAATGTTCATGAGTTCAATAGAGAGGTTTTCATTATATTTTTTAATTGCAAAAATAATATATTTTCTCCATTTAGTGCTGACTATTGACAGTATTTCTGAGAATAATTTTGAGTTCATTATCAGTCTTTTCCATACTAAATTGGAAAAAAGATTAAAGACAGATGGGCTTTTATGGCCATATGTTAGAAAGGTATGTTATTTTCAAAACAAAATTAAAGCTTTTAATGTTAAAAATAGGATCTGTTTTGTAAACATTAAAGTTTTAGAAGGAGGGCTGGGGAGATAGCTCAGTTGGTAATGTGCTTACCTCATAAGCACAAGGCCCTGGGTTCAATCCCCAGCACCACAAAAAAAAGTTTTAGAAGGAAGTCAATGTTTTCCCTGCCAATAGCCATAGGAAAACCATGTGATATTAAGAGAGAAGAAATGACTACTCACTTCACACCCACGCAAACCATCACTTATCTCATATTTCATTCCATAAGCAAATGATAAGCCATGAATTCTGTGTAGGTAAGAGAGATTTTAAACAATCTTCTGATTAGTAATTTTCACTAGAATTTTGATTAGATATTTGTGGCATATATTGTGATTTCTACCCCAAATTGTAACTATATAACACTGTATATGAAAAGTGGAAGAAAACTACCATTTTTTGAGTTCACTTGAATTTTTTCCAGGATGAAATTCCCAATATACCTATCATCTTAAAAATTCAAAAGTGAGGGGCTGGGGATGTAGCTCAGTTGGTAGAGTGCTTGCCTTGCAAGCACAAGGCCCTGGGTTCAAAAAAAAAAAATTGGAAGCAATACACTACATGTAGAAAAAAAGTAATTAATTTTGGGGAGTTATTATTTTGATTTCAGTCGGTTTCCCCTTAGATACAGAAGTTAGAAAAAAAATGGAAAGGATCATCTCAGGGAAATAGGCAAGTCAGTAGAGGAGAGTTAGCAGATTGAGATGGGGGTAGGGAGGGAATGAGGAAGTACTAGGGGATAGTTCTGAAAAAATTATATTGTATTAATTGTGAATATAGCATTGTAAATCCCACATTAATGTGTGCACCAATGGAAAAAATGTAAATAAATTAAAGACCAGAAGAGAAGAGGAAGGGGAATAGGGCAAGGGAGGTAATAAGGACAAGGGGAAGTACCAGGGAATGAATTAGAATAAATTGTAATACATGCATATGGAATATGTCACAATGAGAATGACTTATGTAAAATTATAATGTAATAATATAACATAAAATGTTAGAATTTTATTTCTTTTGGTGTAGTAAAATTCCAGATAATAATAGCAATACTGTTGCAGCCAGTAAACACAAGATGCATATTCTTTAATTTCTGCAGTATAATACTATTAGAGTTTGAGAGTAAAAATTGGAAGTACACTATGACCCCAGGACTGTCCATTTTAGAATAAAGATTATTGGAATATTTGTTTTTAATACTTGTGAGCTAGACATTCTACATTTGTATCCATAACTGTTCACAATTTTTCTCCCCCAACCCCATAATAAAAATAATCATATCAGGAATACTTGTATCTTAGGGTAACTGAAAAAAGTAGGCCTAAGACAGAAAAACTAAAGGGAAATTCATGGAAAGTGACTTCCATCCATTTGCTTTATAGAGATCCCAATTTCCAGGTCTTTCTGCAGATACTTAGGAGTTAAGAACATAAGAAAGCTCAGAAGTGTACCCTCTCCCTGTTCAGATTCTAGCTCTGCTTTTTTAAGCTGTTTCACTTTTGGCAAGTTAGAATCTCTATGACTCCATTTACTTAAGAATAAAATGAGACTTAAAGTAAATAATATTGTAGACTTTTACACAGTGGAACCTGGTAAGTTTTCAGTAAGTAATCACTATTATTTTTAGTAGAGGAGAACAGAAAAAAATTGTTACACATGCCAAAATTACCTTTCTTGACATCAGGAAGTGGCAACATTGACACTTTTTGATCTAGAGAAAGAATTATTGTAATCACTATTTCTAGATCAACAGATACTCATCTGCACATGAAATCTAATTCAGAGACCTGAATAAAAAGCAAATACAGCAAAATAGTGTACACACAAAGAAATTTTAGTTTTCCTTCATTATTACCTGTATTCCATTAAGAAAAAAGATTTTTATTGATAATCAAGTCTGTTTCATAAAAAAAATCTACAGATCAATAAAAATGGTGTAAAACTAGTACAAGACAAAAAGGAGCCAGTATTCTACAAAGCACTTTTATCTTACATTGAAAGTCAGTGAACCCTATGGGAAGAACAAATGAGGCATTGAAATTATGTTAGCCTCTATGTATAGTTTCTCCAAAATCCTTTTTCATTTTATAAATTCCATTTAGAATTTTTAGCATTAAGCATTCCATGAAGTAGAGGAGCTTTAGGGCTCTTTCTACATAAGTTATCTTTGATTTCCCTTTATCTTTTAGCATTTACTCAAATGGTTCTGAATGATAGGAAGTGTCAGACTTTCCCGAGTATTTGTCCATCTCAGGGCCTTCTAAGATTTTGAGTCTCAGATCCTTCATGAGAACTAAAACTATCCATAAAATCAAAAGCCATGGGGATTTTCATATTAGAGATTGTCAAGAAGCAGTTTTACTGATAATCTTAACAAGTAGGTTACTTTTGAGTTTCTCAGAGGTGAAAGATGATTGTGTCAGCTCTATTCTTCTGCTTTTTTCTTTTCCAATTCAGTTTAGACTGTTTTAGGCCATAGTTTTTCAGGTTTTTTGCCAGAATAGAGGGAGTAAAGATCAATGAAATCATAAGAAGTAAAATTTAAAACAACATACTCTTGTAAAGGTTAGACAATCTCGTAACCATAGAGCTGAACATGTATGATAAATTTCTCTAATTTGAATATTTTTAGAACATCTGACATGAGATATATTTGTAAATGTTTTAATAAATGATGGTTATTCCAACAACTTAAGTCTTTGAAAGTAAGCAAGCTGCAAATAATTTATGAATATTTAAAACCACAGTAAATTTCAATTGGGTGTTTGATCCAAATCCTCAGCATATAGAAATTTAAAATAGCTAGGTTAAAAAGTTAAAAAACAAAGCTGCCATAAACACAGGTATGAGGTTAAAATTGCTCCCCAGATATTTGGAAGGACTTTCTGGTCCTAGGTATCCAACTATGTTAGCACTTAACTCTGCTAGGCACTGAAGATAATCACCATGAGATATTCTCTGACCATTATTATTAGCAAATGTCTTGTCATAACAAACACAGAAGTTTCTGTAAAATTTAA
This sequence comes from Sciurus vulgaris, assembly GCF_902686455.1. NCBI lineage: Eukaryota > Metazoa > Chordata > Mammalia > Rodentia > Sciuridae > Sciurus > Sciurus vulgaris. The sequence continues at coordinate 324,703 of NW_027632708.1, read as the reverse complement.
GAAATGAAATATCAATTCCTGTTTTGTTTTTATCTTTCTAGATGAAATAACTTGAATGAAAAAAAATGAACTAAAACTTACAGGTATGTGGACTGTTGTGGACGAAATGGAAGAAGACAGCATCAATTCTGTAACATCCTTTGTCTTGGACTGGCCCAAAGTGAACTACCTGGTCATTTAGGGTAAGAACTGCTACTTTCCCTCTATTTGCCTGGCTCTACAGCTGAAATAAGGTCTGGGAAAAGAGGAAAGATTTATTCAAATTTTGTTGCTATAATTTTTGAAACATTTTTATCTGAGTTTGTTGTAATACCTTTGAAACACACATCCAACCAAAACACTCATGCACCTTATGTTTCTCTGATAGACCTTTGGATTAAAATCCATATGAAAGTCATGTGTCAATATAAGAAACTCTTGGAGTCACTTTGGTTTTGACAGTGATTTTAAAAGGATTTAAAATACCAAAACAACTTGAAGAAAGGAAACTTAGAAATATGACTATAAAATACAGTGGTACGATCTCTAGGAAACTGCTTCCTCTAAATGCCCTTTTTCTAATATATTGTTGCTTGTTTCACACATTGAGTTTTTAGGCCTCATCAGTCTTTTCAACTTTTTAAAGCAGACCTTTATTGAGGCAAATTTTATAAAATATTATGATTATATTTGAATAGTTTATACTATATGTATTTTGAGCAAAATAGTTTTTAGTACACCAATAAAATGAATATTACAAAATACTCAATTTCCTGAATTGTGTATCCAGTTTTGATTTGGTACCTGTATAATGTGTCAGTGAAATCCAAATTTACATTTTGCTTGGAAACTAGTTTCCAAGTCATATTAATACCTGAGATTATGGCAAATGTATAAACACAAAATATTCATATTTTAATCTGAATGTGTTCAGTTAGAACTTTTGACTCATGGTGAGCATACCAAATGCACACCTGTCTGCCCCAACTCCAGTGTTCATTTTACACACAAAGAGTTAGTGTTCATCACATGCACTTGAGGATTTTTATTATTATTTTATTCCCATTACCACCAACCAGCCTGGGCAAAGTCCTGAAGTCAGATAACTATAATAATCCAAACTGTTATTCTTCTAACAAAGGTCAGGCTTGCCTCTAAGTTCTGTAATGCACTACTGACCTATCACATGCTATTTTATGGTTTTTTATTTTACTTAATAATTCAATTATTATTAAGTGGAGGGCCATGAATTTAAGCCTGGAACTGTGTGAACCTAAAGATCATATGTAGCATGCTAGCATACTCATTCATACAGCACAACTAGTTTATGACTTCATGTACAACTACCCTTACTGTACATGAAGATTGTCTTTCACATAAGGACAGTGGAAAGTGGTTTGCTGTCTGTGTTGAGGTTTCTGGAATAGCCCAGTGGACCCTACTATAAGCATACCTCAAAGATACTGTGGATTTGATTCCAGTCCAATGCAATAATGTGAATAGCACATTAAAATGAGTCACACAATTGTTTTGGTTTTCTTTTGCATATAAAAGATGCTCATACTATATTTTATTATAATAAGTATACAATGATGTTATCTTACAAATGTACCTTGATTTAAAAATTCTTTATTGCTAAAAGTTGTAGCAATCATCTGAGCTGCTTTAAAAATGAAGCTAATAGATATGCTTGAGGCAGGTTTTACAAACCTCCAAATAGGAAACAGATGTAATATCTGAAAAGAACAATAAAGTAGATGGTAGTAATATGAGATATCTTTGTACTGAAGAAGGCCTACCTATGTCCAGAGAAGCCCATTCAGAATTAACCACGGTGTACTTAGAAAATAAACACCATTCTAATTCAGAAACTTGAGAGTAGAAAACAGTCTAGTGAAAATTAAATGACAAAGAATAAGAATATGCACTTACTTTGTTTATTTCAGGATCTCAAACTTGATGGGGAATTGTTTCCAGATATTTGCATAATGGAACATCATTCAAAAATAATGTTTTAAGAGTGATTGAAAATGAACAGAAAAGTTAGAGGCTGCTGTTACAAGAGAACTAGACTTCAATATTTGACATTGATTCTCTTAAATGAGAATCGGGGTAGACATCCTCAGATTTCCTTGGTGAACATTTTATAAAGAATATTCACATTTACTCAAAAAAGAAATTAGATTTCCAGAGAGAAGGTGAATCACTGCCAGAGGATATAGAGGTTATGTTGAAAAAAACATGGGTTTGTATCATTATTCATTTCCATCATAATTTTTCTCATCAAAATTTCTCTCCATATTTTCCATATCAAATTTTCTTTTCAATAGCAAATTTCTATAGATATTATCATTTCATGTCCTATAAATATTCTTAAAATTAAAACAAAACAATTTCAAATGAGGAATGAATAAAAATGGATCTTCTTGGATCCATCCAAAGGAATTTAACAAAAGTTAAAATTGACTCTGCAGTTATTCCTAGGAGGCATTGTTTAGTCAGGGTCTCCAGAACATAATTATGGCAGGTTTACAGCTCAAGTGAAAAACTACATCACAAGAACAGTCTTGCTTTCATTTTATTTAGATTAGCAATTTTCAAAATATTAGTGTTAGCATTTATGTGGTTTAGTTTTTCTCTTCCCTTTGTTTGGATTGTGGTTCTCCAGAGCAAAAGGACAAATGGTTCTCTTCCATTCAGAGGTATTTTCTTAGTATAGTTATTTTTAAATTTTAACATGTAGTAAGTAAATTAAAAGCTTTAAGTAATACCTTCCATCTCTTTCTGTTGTCTCCAATCTACCACTTGAAGTTTCTTTAACATGTCTATCTATTGAGTTTCCATAAACATGAGTTTTTCTGGAATACCTCAAAAGTCAAAGATTGATTATATCCCTATCATTGAGTATACAGACTGAAGTGCTCAACTTAGGATCATGGGTTGGACCCAGAGTCCTTCACTCTTTCTTTCCATTTTCCTCTCCCTAACTAATGAAGAATAGCTAAATGAAAACAGTTCATTCCTTTGTTTGATCTAGTAAAGTATCATGTGTTGTCTTCTTGTACTTATAAGCAAGATGCCATACCCCTTCAAGAAAACAGGGAGGCTTTCAGGATACAACATCATACAGATGTGCCTGAAGCTTATTATTGTTCTCAAGCCTCATATTACCTGGATTTTTAATTCCATTATTGTTAGCACTCACTCCTAATGTCCAAAAAAAAAAAAAAAATGGGATATAGTTTGAATCCAGAGTGCTTTGACCTTGCACTATATCTACAACTGTTATTTGTTTATTTGTTATTTGTTTATTTATTTAGAAACAGGGTTTAATTAACTTGCTGGTGTTCTTAATTATCGAGACTGGACTCAAAGTTGTGGTCCTGCCTTAGCCTCCTGAATCGCTAGGATTAAAGGGATGTGTTACTACATCTGGCATGTTGTGAAAATTTATGAAGCCTCTTTTAATCCATAACATAATATATGTGATGAGTCATTCATATATCTTTAAAAATCACTTATGAATATACTGAAAATCTTAGCAAAATAAATTTATTTTAAAGTAAACCATAGCAAAATCAATCTGACTTTGTGTTCTTTTGGGTTATCATTGTATTTCATTAGATACATCAATGTGGAGAAAGAGAAAGACTACCCAAAAAGGAGTCTCATCAAAATATTCACCAGGGACATTGATAATTGTGTCTAGGTGTTTGTAAGCCAGGAATTTAAATTCAAAATCCCTGCATAATGCAGAAAACTCCATGACTAAAAAGAGAGACAGACAGGTAAGCAGGTAGACAGTGAATGTGCTTTATAAGGAAGTGTTTAGAAATATCATGATGGAGATGCATTTTCCAGGGTATATGTTTATCTTTGTGTGCATGAAAACTAAACTCTAGAGGAAATGGAACAAGAGAAATTAGTATTAATTTCAATATTTAGCATTTATGCTTGGAAAAAATTATTGCTTTTCTGTTATGTCTTTCTTATCACTGATGTGAATGTTTCTCTGAGACCTTTACAAGAGAAAAGAGAGAGGCTTAAAGTTATAGCCACAGGAAGGTATTTCCTATTAGCATAAAGCAAGTGTCTCCAAACATCTCACATCTTAGAAAGTAGTTTTGAAAAGTTCTTCAGTCTTTGAGATTTTATGGATTGAATACTTGCAAATAAAAAAGTGGATGATTGGGCTGGGGAGATAGCTTAGTCGGTAGAGTGCCTGCCTTCCAAGCATAAGGCCCTGGGTTCGATCCCCAGCACCACAAACAAAAAAAGTGGATGATCTGGGAGAGGTATTTTAATGGATTAGACTGTTTATGTCAATCTCATTGTTAAATAAATATTAAATCTTTAACCCAAGTTATTATGTATAATGTTTTGACTGAAGTTATGGTACAAGAACAAAGATGTTATCAATAAGGAAAAAATGGCAATATTTTTATAAAACTACCATCTGTTATACTTTACAGCAGCTCAAAATCACATGGAATACTTTTGTTTGTGGAAAATATGTAAAGCAAAAGAGTTATGTTTCAACATAAGTAAAAGGTTATGCAAAAGTTCTGACCCATTCCTGAGAGCCAGATGCTATTGTTTGAGGGAAATATTCAATTTTTAAAAGTTTGAGACTACAAAGTTCTCCTATAGCTCAGTAGAATTAAAGCATACATACCTCAATTAAGATTTTGTGGCAGGTGTTTATGGAATTCAAGGAAAAAAATCCTTTGTTTTTTTAGGCACATCTTTTATGTATGAAAATATGTGTGTGAGGAAACCTTAATTACCACTCTAATTTTGACAAGAGCTGTGAGCAGGTTGGGGTACTCTGCTTTTATCACTGAAACCATGAATGAGTCAAGAATGAAGTGACACTGTTTTGCTCTCTGATACAGTTTCAATGGCAACAGTCTCTTTCAGGGAACCCTGTTTACAGAGAGTTATTTTACCAAATAGGAAAGCATTTTTGGAAATCATTTTCATGTAATCTTTTCCTTTTTTTGTGTACAATTTATGTGTTCTGCCAATATGGAACACAATGCTCATATTTCTACTTTTGTCTGTCTTATTAATTGTTTACTAGCCAAAAAACTCTCTCTACTGAATTGCAATTGTTTTTCACTCCCAGAAAGTCTTGCTGAGAAAAATATACTTCATGTAATTACTGCTATGAAAATATGTACCTAATGTTAAGAAAAATTATCTCAGAAACAAGGTAATTCAGAAGACAGATTCTTCACTATAGATTCCATGAAAGAGTTTCTTCAAATTTCCATTAAACTTATATTTCAAGTTAAGGCTGTATATGTAACATTCCTTTGTTACTCTGGTAGAAGGCAGTTTCTGGGTTGGGCACTTGAAGTCTTCCCTGTTGATTGGGCTCTGAGGTACTTTTGCATAACCTTTGGACCTACAAGGAACACTTTATAAATCGATGCATTGAAATTGCATTTTGTAAAATTTAAAATTCAGTTAATCAACAACTTTTGGAGGCAATTTGTTTTGTCAAGTAATTGGTCTAAATGGAAAAATACTATAAAAGAAGAACATGTAAATTATCAGTGGATTTCATGTTGCTTTGTTTTTATATACTTTGTGTTTATATCATTTTGTGATCCTTTATTCTGCTTTTATGTGCCATGTCAATTTTGTCAAGTTCAGAGCCTTAACTGCTGATTTATTTGACAGTTATCTTATGTATAGCATATGTGCATAGCCTACACATTTTTGGTAGCATTGCACTGTGTGCACTGTCTTTGGGAATTCAGTGATCTCTATAAATACCTCAGAATTATTTTTGAGTTTGCTGCAGATTGTCCTTCTATTTTCAATTTAATTTAGCACATAGCTAGTAAAGCTCACCTTTTTAATGACAAAATTGGAAGAAAAGGAACTGAGTTTTCTAAAAATTTCAGTACCTTTTGTTAGGAATTTCAATTTTCAATCCTCAAAAGATTTCAACAACAAAAAATCTGGGTAGCCACAGTGATGGACACATAGAAAATAGTCAGTGAATAATTATGCTTTAAATGTATTTAGTGACTAATTCTCTCCCTCTCTCTTTTTTTTTTTTTTTGTTTGTTTGTTTGCAGTGCTGGGGATTGAACCCAGGGCCTTGTGCTTGTGAGGCAAGCGCTCTACCAACTGAGCTATCTCCCCAGCCCTCTTTTTTTTTTTTAATACTAATTCTTATTTTGATTTTACCTCAGCTGCTTTTATAACAAACAAAGACATAAGCTTCCCCACTATAAAAAGAGCATTCATGAAGAAATAGAATATAAGTTTCTCCTTTTCTTATTCACATTGAATTATGGAAATACAGTAATGGAAATTAGAGGAACATCTTGAGTGTTGTGGGTGTGTGATCGGGAGTAGCCTTCATGTGCTCTCTTCAAAATATATTTTATCTTCTTACTTGGTTAAGCTCCTATATTTTGTGAATCATACATCATAAGAAAAATACATATTTTAGTAAATGAAATAATGTATCAGGGAATGAGACTATCTTATAATCAGAGGCTTATGTTCTACTTAAGTCATGCTTTCCACTGTTCACAATTGAAATTAAGATTTGTCCTTGAATAATTACTGGTTAATTATTATTTGTTCACCTGTCTGAAAGTCATTATTTATAGCTGTACTTATTTTTTATACTGTAGAAAGAAATCAGATACAGCAAGTGAAGTTGTCAACATGTCATTACCAGTGCTAAAGATAAATGTAAGTTACCTTGCTGGATATTCTTAATGTTAAAGATACTGTGATAAATTACATACAAAGTAGTATTTAATAATTTAGTTATAAATGTTTTCCCTCCTATTATTGGACAAGTCATTATCAGAGATACTAATGATATTGTATACTTAAGAATTTACTCCATAGTAGAATTTTTATATAAATAACATTTGACATATTTGGTGGCTGCAGGTTCTGAAGATGAAATGATCGATGCCTCTAGTGACCAAAAAAAAAGAAGGTTTGATTTGATAATGGACTTAAAAAGCATTAATTTGAATAGCGTAATCTTCCTGGTTGCTTTTGGCCTTTGCTTTTTTTATTTTTTTTTCTTTTTTCTGAGGCAGAAGTAAGTTTAAACCATTTTCTAGTGGAAAAAATGTAATATTTGAGGATGACTGAGGGGGTGAGGAAATTGAAGGTTGTCTCATTGCTTTCCTTATAAGTTATGTAAACAACACAAAATGAGCACTTATAGTAATAGGAGTGACATTTAGAAGACTGAAAAGTAAGGAAAGTACTTGAAAAACATTATTTCTTCAGAGAGATTCTCTATTGTTATAAAATATGATTAATATGATGTGTTATGATACATTTAAGATATGTCATAGTATTATTGACTGCATTTACATTTGCACTTACACAATCCTATACTAAGCCCTTAAGAATTCAGGGAAACCAAACTTTGGAATATTTCTTACTAGCAAAATTTAGTAATGTATTTACAGTATAATTAAATTTTGTATGAATTCATAAACCAGGCACATCTGCATTGATTTCTTACCTAGATAAGAAGAAGCTAGAACAATTTTATTGCTGTTCATTGAGCAAATGGAGCCAACATTAATGCAGCTCACAGACTGATGTGAATACTCATTCCACAAAAGATATTTTTAAAGAATTGTTTTTTCTTCAGTTACACTTAGTCCTCATAATTGTATGTGGAAAGAACTGTTGCATTAGGTAGTTGTCACCAACTGTAAGAGTGTATATGGTGGAAATTCAGGCAACAAACAGATTCCTTACAGTAAAACCCAAATAGTAAATGGCAGCACAGTTTGGTTTGCAACAAACCTAGTCACAGTACTAGCCACCATAAAGTCTATGTATAGATTTTTCCCTTTTATAGGACACAAATATCCCTATGGAATAAGAATGTGTACTCTTCAAGACACTGCACTGTGACACAGAGATCAAAGTACTGCACAACCACTTCCAACCTCCTAGAGTTCTACCTCATGGAAGAGGTTCCCCCTAGAATGCAGTGCCAATTCATCCTGAAACCCAGGCACCTGGCTGTGTCTCAGGATTCAAATGGTGAGTTTGCTTTTCCTCCTTTACAAGAACCTTCCTTTGGCACAAGATTTCCTTCCTGAACACAAATTTAGTACAAAGACAAGGATCCAAATTTTCATCCTGATGAAGTACTTTTTCTTTTGATTTTTCTAGTGTTTTAAAAGGAAAAGATGAAGGTTTAAGAGTAGAGTATGGTTTTATAAGTAAGCAATAGGCATGGCTTCTCTATAAGTAGCAGTAAGTAGCAATATAGTCACTCCCTTTTTTATTCAGCTTTTCCTTTTAACCTCTTGCCCATAGCAGAGTCAAAGAAGCTATAAGTGCTTCTTTGTACTCAAATATAATATGTGTGTTCTCTCTGAAATATTCACATTATATAAAGGAAGTTACCCATTGATGGGTATCAGAAGAAAGTGAAGTCTTACCTGTACTGGTACTGGTTAGTATGTGAGCACTAACATGCTTTCTAGAGAAGTCTCTTCTTAGCTGAATAATCTAATATACATTCTCTGTGAAATCTCTCTTTCTTACCCACCCCACAGTATGCATTCTTACATGGTAAGGGTGGTGATCAATGAAAGAGCCCCATAATTTACCATACTTTTGCTCTTCCTTAAAGTATACAATTATGACTTCATAAGAAACAAAAGAAAATGGATACTAACAAAAATAAATGTGATTTTAAAGAGAAATAGAATTTCTACATCTGCCTTTTTCACTCTGAACCAACTAAAGGATCAAGCAAACAGTGTCATTGTGTTTTGCAAATGAGCAAACCTGGGCTCAAGAGGGAAAGTGTAGACCTTGTGAGATCATTGAGGACAACTCACTTTCTGCCACATGTCAAATTATGGGCATAATCTGAATACCAGATGAAATTCCAAAATATTTTATCTTCCTTTGACACAATTAATGTAGTATTAAAGAAAAATGTCTCATACTACTTTTAACTTTAATTTATAATGACACCATTTCATAGAAAAATTGTATCCAAACTTAAGGAAAACTGACAAATCACCATTCATTGTAAAGTTTTATTTTTTTATTTGATTTAGGTATTACACAGTATGATCCTTTAAAAGAGAACTTCCCTTAAAGCTTTTAAAATTATTTAGTTAACATTATTATATTCATACTAAAACAGAGTCTCTTAAATAACTGGAACATTGGTATGTGCTGTGTCTCCTTTCTGCCACTCTGACACTTGACATGGTCTGTTGGAGGAGAACATCTGACACTTGACACAGTCTGTTGGAATAAAGGACTCAACACTTGACACAGTTCTTTTGATCGTCCTCCCGCTTGGGGACAATAGGCGTGGCATGTCTCCATGTGTAGTTGCTTTTTAATATTAATAATCAATATATCATTAGAAACTTATTGGAAAAAACATTGGGAAGGTTTTACTGTATTGGGACAGAAAATAGTGCACAATAAAAATTTGGCAGTTGTTCATAGATAGAATATATGAAAACAAACAATTGTAGCTGTGATTTTGTTTAAAGGAGCCTGTGATTGCTTAGTATAATAATAGATGGATAAAGAGGCATTCCTCTGAGCTTGGATACAGTGTTTAACCTTTGTTGCTTTCTTATTTTCAGTAGTTGATTCTAGAGATACATCACCTAATAAAAACATTTAGCTTGGTCATAAATATAATTTGTGCTTTTTCTGTTTAGTCTAATTCTTTGAAAATCAAAATAAGATTGTAGTGTGCCATTATATGATATTAGAATAGACTAAATATTAACTATAATTTGATTTATTTGCCCTTTAATAATAGCAAAAGTTTCTCACTGTTAAACACTGGAGTTCATGGTGAGGGTGGTTTCTCAGAAAATCTAATGATGTGTTTATTCTGAAGGTTGAAGACTGCCAGGTCATGGTGCCCTCTGCTTAGCTGGGAGACAAGGTTGTTTTAATATGGCTGGGATATAAGATTGTTTTGGTCTGGACTGTCATTAGAGAGAATGTGTACTTTGAGAAGAAGCATAGCTTGTACTTTTGAAGGTTTTTCTTGTTTTAAAATAACCAAAAATGAAATTATCATTACTAAAGAAAAATATCTATAAGAAGGCTGGCAGAAAAAATAAAGATAGATTTAGCCTCAGAACACTTGGTGTTTCGATGTGCTGTTTCTCCCCCATGCTGATGCCTCACATACACCTAGATCCCCTGAACCCTGCTAGGGCTGGACCCCTGCAGGTATGATATTTATTTTTAACTATGCCATATTTATTCAAAATGTTAAGTTTTGGGGGACCAAATGGTTATAACTGCTCTCTGTGCCCTTTGTTCATTTTCTGTTCATTATGCTATTCTTTCTAGAAGCCCAGATTACTTTTTACTGCAACCTGCTGTGCTCTGCCACTTTCTCCATCCTTTAGTGCCATCACATCTTTATTCTTGCCTCCATGCACAACTTAAATCCCATGGTTATCAGGATAAGAACCCTCTTGCAGATATATTGCTTTATCCTCCCTAATTTTGTCTACATCTGAGAATATCTCACCTCTTGCTGAACTTGAAGTACTCTGAGAGGAAATAATACAGCAGAAAGGCAGTTTGGAATCAATAATGTCCAAACTCAAAAGGCAACTCCATATTGGCTGGGCTGTCTCCATATTGGCTGAAAAACAATGTTTTTCTAAGGTAGTTTCCAATTTTTTCAATCATGTTTTATACACATTCCCCAAACTTGCACAGATAACTTTATCATGTTCTGTTGAACTCACCTCAAACATTTTACACTCTTGAGGTTGTTAATGTTTCAGTTATCAGGAACTCCTTTTCCATAAGTCTCCAGATTACTGTTCTGCTAGCTTAATTGCAAGTTGTTTAAATCCGCCCACAAATATCTGATCTAGGTGTTAACCAGAGATGTAGGCAGAAGTTGTCCACAAAATTTAGGGTTTCTACTATTATATTTTCTTCTTTCTGGCATTTCCTCTTTCATGATCTGTGGCAGTCACTGTCTTTATTTTCTAGTTCTGAAAGCCAGCCAGACTGAAGGTTTCTCTTAAAATATTGTCAACTCCCCTCCGCCCTTTTCTTTCCTCATGCTAAAAAAAGAATGAAGAAAAAAACCCACACCCCAGTGCCATGTGATTGCCTTCTTCCCAGTGTTAAACTTTTACCTGTATTCTCTATCTTCATTCAGTCATTCTTTGGTGGCCCCATGAAAAATTAGTGTCTTTGTCCAGTGGTTTTAATTTTTATCTGTGCTTTTGTGCAGGGGGTAGGGAAGAAGAGGAGTGGTCCAATTTAGAAGAAAATTTTAAAGTGTTCTCTTTTTATATTTAAATGGTGTGAAAATCCATGAACTTTCATGTTGGAGTGAAATGTTTTGACACTTTGGTATGGTAGAAGTGTAATGTCTATTTCATTTCCCTTAACTCTATTTTGCTAATAACACCTTTCCCCACATAAGCCCTTTCTCACTTTTAGTGTAAAGCACTGTGCCAGATGCTCATTGCCCTGGTTTCACTTCCCTCCTTCCCACTGAGTAGATGTGGCTTACTTTCTTCTGACTGCCTTTGATGTTTTCTTCCTCCCTGATGATGTTTCATCTACTCCTATACCTGCTTTTATCTTCACCACCACCAGTGTTGCTCCCTTCACTGAAACCAGTCTTTGTTGCCCATATGAGTCACTGTGAACAAGCCAATCTCACTCATATTTGTGGCTTTCCATGCTGCCTTCAACATACTTTCTAAAATTGTGTACTGGAAAGATATGTGAGAGATTTTGCAGTTGTAAAGGAAGGGAAAAATAATCTAGAAAATTAGACCTTTATCTCCATTATCAGTAATAGAGTGACACATCAAGTAATAAATATTGCTTGTTTCTGGAAAACAACTTAATACAAACAATACCTCTTCTCTTTTTTCCCTCATCTTGTCCTCTTTTTTTCTCTCTTCCTTTCTTCTTCTCACATTTTTTCCCACTATTTAATTGTGGCATAATTCAGTTTTCAACATTTTTACATAGCTTGTCCTATCTTCTATAATGGTAAAATATATGTGTGGGCATAAAGCACTTTTTAAAGTTGTTTTTCTTCAGTAAAAGAAACTTCCTTTTGCCTGTGAAATTTTGGGAGGTAAACTCAAGTAAATAATTCAGTGAAATCCCCCAAAAGGAACATGTAATAAGTTTCTCCATGATTTATAATATAATTATAATTATAATGTAACCTCATAGGTTTTCTTTTTGTTAATAATGAACTGCTATAAGAATTTTGCATCTTTCAGCCACTGTAATAGACATATTCTAAAGTAGATATTGTAGAAGCAAGGATAAGTGAATTTTACTAGTTTCCTTCATTTTCAATTCTTCTGAGATTCAGAGTGGGATATTCTTAGAACATCTATCATAATCTGGGCCAGATGCTGTAGTGTGAGCACTAATTTGGACACTTCACCCATCCCAGCAAAATCTCCCAAGCCAGGACAGCTTTTGGAGTGTCTCTAGCAGACATCTGTGAGGATGACCATCTACCCAAACCTGTACTGGTACCTCTTGGTCTAGACTGTAAACTATGGGTAAGGATATTTGGGAGGGAAGTTCTCTGGAATGAAAATGTGGCTCAATGTGGGAAAATGATAAACACCATTGGCATTAGCTGAGCATTTTAATCTTACTTCAAAAATTTTTAAGAAACTCATGTAGTAATTGCAACATAAGGAAGAGATCATCTAATCTGTTTCATGAAAAAGCAGCATAAACTTGCTCAGATAAATTAGACTATGCTGTGCAAAGAATCAACATTGCCCCTCACATATCCTTTCTCAAACTCCACACAGTTCTTAAAGTCTTCTTTGTCACTGTAATAGAAGAGACTTCTCCATCTTGTGTTTCCTGAGGTTTTAAAGACTGGTTTACATGTATTTCCACAATTTCTTCATCAAGATATATACTGTGGAATATAATTATCCTTTTTTGATAGAAGAAAACCACTGAGCTTGCATTTTATCCAAATGACACATAAAAAACACTGATAAGAACATTTATTGAGGGATGGAGTTGTGTATCAGTGGTAGAGAATTTGCCAAGCATGTGTGAGGCACTGAGTTGAATTTTCAGCACCACATATAAATAAACTAATAAAAATAAAGGTCCATCAGCAACTAAAACAAGTTTTAAAGAGAAATTTAATGAGTATCCAGTATTCTTCAAGCTTTGTAATAAATGGATGACATTTTATGTTATGTTGTACCTCTGTATATGGCAGACACTGTGATTGTCATTTTATCATTTTATCTTTTACAACAATTTAAGGGATAGTTATTATTATCATCAACACTGTTACCTTAAAAATGAAAAAGTAACCACAGAATATAAGGCTACATATGAAATAACTGGCTTTCAAATCTCATGAACTGTTTGTCTCCAAAATCTTCTTTTTCAACACTGCAAGTAGAAGACATAAAAATAGAAAAACAAGAAATTAGAAAAAACTTAAAATCTACTCTCAGTAATTTTAAATTATACAATGTTATTATTAAATATAGTTACCATGTTAAACAAGAAATCACCTGAACTCCTTCTTTTCATCTAGCTGAAACATTGTATCAATTGACCAATATATCTCCAGCACAAGTCCCTGATCACCACCATAGTGTTTTCTTAAAATTGACTTGAGACTTGTAGTCAGTTCTCTGGCTCTGGTGCCTCATGCTCCAAATTGGCCTCTGACAGTCAAAGGAAGCAAATGCCTGTACTCTTGAATTTACATCTTCAGGAAGTCAGCTAACATATGATCTTGCAGAGAATTAAAAGAAAAACTGAATAATGGATTTGAAGTAAAACTGAACTGTGAATCTATTATTGTACTATTGTCTTAAATGTTGAAGTCCATCTTTACATATCCCATTATGTAGTTATGGAGCAAGATACATTGTTTGTTTCAGTATGTGTAATATTTCTTTCTGGAAAGAGCTAGAAGGTATACATAAAATTTCACAAAGTTGACATTGAACTTTAAAAGTCACGACCAATCATAAGATATGTCAGATGTGCTTTAATTTTTCCTTCTACTACTTTCAACTTCACTTCTGCCACCCTTTGCACAAAATCAAATTAAATTTTAAAAAAAATTATTCTGTTCTTTCTAGCTATTCATGAAAGTAGAGTCTGTTTTGAGATATTAATACAAACATGGAGTGTATCTTTTTTACTTTATCTTTTTAATTTAGATATTTTAGTTATACAGGACAGTAGAATCCAGTTTGATATAATTATATAAGGAAGAAATATGTCTTATTCTAATTAGTAGCCCATTCTTGTGGATGTATATGATGATTGGATTCACTGTGAAATTTTCATATATGTACACAGGAAAATTATGTCAGATTCATTCCACCATCTTTGCTTTGCTTATAGCCCTTCCTTCTCTCCATTCTTTATTGTCTACTCTACTGAACTTCTATTTTACCCCCTTATTGTGGGTTAGCTTCCACATGTTGGAAAGAACATTATTCCTTTGGATTGTGCACACTGGCTGACTTTACTTAGCATGATAGTCTCCAGATCCATTAATTTATTGGCAAATGTCATAAAGCCATTCTAATTTATGGCTAATACCACATTGTGTGTGTGTGTGTGTGTTACATCACATTTTATTTATTCATTCATCTTTTGAAGGCCACCCTGGTTGGTTCCATAGCTTAGCTATTGTCAGGTGCACTGCTGTTAACATCAATGTGGCTGTGTCACAAGCGTGCTAATTTTAATTCCTTTGGATATATTCCAAGAAATAGGAAAACTGCATTGAATGGTTGGTGCCATTCCTAATTCTTCTAAGGAATCTACATACTGCTTTCCAGAGTGGTTGCATCAATTGACAATCCCACCAGCAATACATGTATGAAGGTACCTTTTCCCCCATATTCTCACCAATATGTATTGTTACTTGTATTCTTGATAATTGTCATTCTGACAGGAGTGAAGTGAAATATCAGTGCAGTTTTAATTTGCATTTCTCTAATTGCAAGAGATGTTGAACATTTTTTATATATTTGTTGACCATTCATATTTCTTCTTTTGAGAAGTGTCTGTTTAGTTTCTTTGCCCATTTATTGATTATTAGTTTTTGTGTTGTTAAGCTTTTTAAGTTCTTTGCACACTCAGGAAATTAGTGCCTTATCTGAGGTTGAGATGGTAAAGATTTTCTCCCATTTTATAGGCTCTGAAAAGATGGAAAAAAACCTACCATGCAAAAAGCGGGGGTTTCCATCCTTATATCAGATAAAGTGGACTTCAAACCAAAGTTAGTCAGAAGTGATAATGAAGGACATTTCATACTGTTTAAGGGAACCATAAATCAGGAAGACATAACAATAGCAAATATTTATACCCCAAACAGTGGTGCATCCCTGTACATCAAACATATCCGTCTCAATTTCAAGAATCACATAGACCACAACACTATAATTCTGGGCTACTTCAATGCACCGCTGTCACCAATAGATAGATCTTCCAAACAAAATACAACCAAAGAAACCATAGAACTCAATAACACAATCAATAACCTAGACTTAATAGATATATATAGAATATTCCATCCATCAACGAGTGGATACACTTTCTTCTCAGCAGCACATTGAACCTTCTAGAAAATAGACAAAGCAGCCCTTAAGAAATGCAAAAAAATAGAGATACTGCCTTGTGTTCTAACAGATCATAATGGACTGAGAGTAGAAATCAATGACAGAATAAAAAAAGGAAAATACTGCAACACTTGGAGACTAAATAATATGCTATTGAATGAAACATGGATAACAAAAAACATCAGGGAGGAGATTAAAAAATTCTCAGAGGTCAATGAGAATGTTGACACAACATATCAAAATTTCTGGGACCCTATGAAAGTGGTACTAAGAGGAAAATTATTGCATGGAGTGCATTCCAGAAAAGAATGAAAAATCAACAATTAAATGACCTAATATTACAGCTCAAAGCCCTAGAAAAAGAAGAAAAGAATAACAGCAAAAGTAGTAGAAGAAAGGAAATAATTAAAATGAGAGCTGAAATCAATGAAATTAAAACAAAAGAAACTATTCAAAAAATTGACAAAACAAAAAGTTAATTGAAGTTTCACCTCTTTTGTTAGATTAATTCCCAGGTATATTTTTGAGATTATTGTGAATGAGATAGATTTCCTAAGTTCTCTTTAAAGTGGATTCATCAGTGATATATAATAGCATAATCAATTCATAGCAGTTTGCAGAATTCATTTATGAGTTCTAGAAGTTTTCTGGCAGATGTTTGTACTTTTAAATTTGTTCTTTTTAGATATACATAACAATAAGGATATTGTGACATATTTATTGAAACATGGAATATATCAAATTCTAATTGGGATCCCAGGTTTGTGGTCATATAGGATGCAATTCATTGTGTTGTATTTACATATGTAAGGAAAGTTGTGTCATTTAATCCACTGTTTTCTATTCCTATACCTGTTACCTTCATTTCCCTTTGTCTAATCTACTTAACTACTATTCTTCTCCACTACTTTCTTGTGTTTTAGCATCCATGTATCAGAGAGAACATTCAACCATTGTATTTTGGGGTTTGGTTTATTTTACTTAGCATGATAATCCATGCTAGGATCCATCCATTTACTGGAAAATGTCAGAAAGTCATTCTTTTTTATATATAACCAATATTCCATTTTGTATATATACCACATTTTCTTTATCCATTCATATGTTGAAGGGTTCTTTGATTGGTTCCATAGCTTAGCAATTGTGAATTGAGCTGCTATAAATATTGATGTGTGCACATCAGTGTAGTACAATGATGTTTTTCTTTTCTTACGAGGGATTGAACCCAGGGATACTTAACTACCGAGTCAGATCCTCACCTACCTTTTTCATATTTTATTTAGAGACAGGTCTTGCAGAATTGCTTGGGCCTTGTTAAATTGTTGAGGCTGTCTTTGAACTCCTGATCCTCCTGCCTCTGCCTCCCAAGCTGCTGAGACAGTATACTGATCTTTACTCCTTTGGATATAGAGTTTTTGGGTCTTCTAAATATAGGATCATGTCATTAGCAAATAGAGTTTGATCTCTTATTTTCCTACTTATATCACTTTAATTTCTTTCTTTGTCTAATTTCTCTGACTAGAGTTTCAAGGACTATGTTGAGTAGAAGTGGTAAAAGAGGGCATACCTCTCTTGTTCAAATTGTTATAGGAAATGCTTTCAATATTTCTCTATTTAAAATCTTGGCCTTGGTTTTGATGTGTATGACTTTTACAATGTTGAGGTATTTTCCTTCTATCCCTGATGTTTCTTTTTCTTTTTCTTTTTTCTTTATTGCATTGCTGTGGATTGAACCCAGTGCCTTTTGCATGTAAGGTAGGCACTCTACCAACTGATCTATATCCCCAGACCTCTAGTGCTTTTAAGATGTATGGATACTGTAATTTTTTCCATTTATTGAGATAATCTGTGGTTCTTGTCTTTAAGTCTATTTATTTGATGAATTACATTTATTGATTTTTGTATATTGAATCAATTGTGCATCCCTGGGATTAACCCACTTAATCATGAATTTTTAAATAATCAAAGAAAATACAGAACACTTTTATGAAAACATATAGCTTTCTTATGGTGACTTTCTAGTTCACTGACTTCCTAATTAAATAAAAGTTTTCAAAATTACACTTTTATTAAGCTTTTGACATAATTATAAAATATACAATAATGAGCAAACATTTGTTTTACAACTAAAAGTAGACACAGGTGTAAAGTCTATTTTCATAACCATTTTGCAAATACACCTTCCTCTCATCCCTTAGAACCTTTACTTTAAAAGTGAACTAGAAATGACTATTTGCTTCTTCTTTTACCTTAACCACATTTGGCATTCAATATGGTTCTTACCCCTTACCCATTGATTTAAGTTACATCTATAATTGTACAGTTAAAGTGTACTGTATTTTGTTCCCCATATTCTTGGAAATTCCCTACATTTGTAAATTCTTAAGTGAAAGCTCTTGACCAAAGCAGAGATTTCTGTACACTTTCCTCAGGCTCCATCTTCCATGTGGTTGGGGTGCAGTAGATCCTGGTGTAGAAAAGGACCTATCTTGCATCCCAGGACCTGTGACATGGAAAGCAAATGAAGAAAAAATGGTGAAGAATTTAAAGTACCTATACCAGCTGAGTGGCCAGATGCTCATAGAACCAACATCATTTTTAAAAATTAGGTGTTTCCTCATGTGGGTCATATGTTCGAAAATAAACCCTGTTTTAGACTTATGAAGTAAAGTATTACTAAAGGGGTCTGAAGGGCATGAGCTAGAGGAATCTTATCTAGAATGTACCAGTTTTAATTACTCTTCATCCTCAAACAAAATCAAGTTATATAGAGAATGCTTAGCAAAATATATATGTCAAAGGTACAGGTGCACCATGCCATTTTTCCCCACATAATTGGATTTTTCTCCCATCTCTTAATCTTAGAAGGTAATTTCTATGTTTGTAAATATTTCATAACACTACACTTCTTAAAATTTCTGTTTAAACATTAAGGCTATTGCATAGAAGTTTTGATCAAGAAGGTGCAAATTTTGTTTTAAATTGCAAGAATATCATTTGTCCAAAAATAAAAAAAGTCAAAAGTGATTCAAATGATTGAATCTAGTTAAATTGATTCCATTTTCTCATTTCTATAATTCTGTTTTACTCCTATATGTAAGTGAAAGTGGTTTCAGAAATGGAGTATTTTTGTAAAAATTATGATCAATTGTTCTTTCTTCAATGATGAATTTATAGATTTTGGGAATATTTTGAAATGGTGCTTCTGTTTTTCAATAATTTTTACTTATGTGAGTTTTGCTTAAATGTAAGACTAGCTCTTCAAACTTAAATTTGAATAATATTGCTTCAAAACCTATAAGTTTAATTTCTTAAATCTTTGAGTCTAACTTCAAATTTAATTCATAGAATCTCATTGCCAATGAATTGTAGAGTTTTGATAACCTGGGCTCTGCTTTTGAAGGGTAAAAACATTTCAGTTAATTACTGCAAATTAATAAATATAATTCAGAATAAGAATCCATGACACGTGGCTGGGGCCATTTTGAGACAACAGCCAGGCCCCGTAGGAACCCTGGCCGGACTGACTGAGCCCCATCTCCAGGATCCCTCAGTCCAACCAATCACTCTCTGCCTCTGGGGCCCTCACATCAACTGAGTGCTCCCTGCCACCAGGACCCCCAGACAACTGACTGTGCCCTATCACTGGGAACCCAAACCGACTGATTGCACCTGGCCTTCAGGATCCCACAACTACACCAAACACACTGGACTTCCAGGACCCCTGCCGGACCAACTGCACCCCATCTCCAGGACCTCCAGCAGACCAGGTCCACCCTGAGCTGCAGCTGCACATTTGCCAACATATTTTGAAGCCACAGCGGCCATCTTGGATAATCCTAGAAGCCAGAGCTCCGATCTTTGGGTGGGGCAAATCCCATCCTGAGATGCCTGTTGGAGGCTTGAAGCTCATTGTCAGGTACCTCTCATGCATCAGGCTGCTGAACACTGGGAGGTTTCATTAGTATATGACTCTTATACAGTAGATTTTCTTTTTTCTCCTTTTTTTAAAAAAATAAATTTTTATTTCTTTACTTTTCTTGCTTTGTTTCCTTTTGTTTACCTGTTCCATCAGAGTCTCTTTCTCCCTCTTTTGCATGCTAACATCCGATTTCTTTTGATTACACTCTCACCCTTTCTATTTTCCAGAACTTCTGTATATTCTTTTATTATCCCATTAATAGTCGCATTCTACATTCTTCTGCAGCCTCTTTTTTCTCCATTAGAAACTGCAGACCTTATTACAAACCTGCTTGTTTTACCGAAGATAACATTTGAACTCGTTTTGTTTACTATGACAATGTGTTATTGTCCCCATAGGGGCTATTTGGTCTAGGATTGAGTAGTGTCTGATTTGGGCACTGCTAATATTTATCTCCCCTTAAAGAAAGGGTTTTGGAAACCTATAGGGCCACTATAAACCTATAGGGGGAAATCTGAAATACCCCAGATCTGCACTGCTATAGGGGAAGATACATGAACAACACGAAAAAACAAGAGAAGAAAATGATCCAAACAAATCTAGATTCTATAGTAATAGAATCCAATGACAGTATGTTAGAAGAAATGTCAGAAAAGGACTTCAGATTATACATGACGAAGATGATTCATGAAGCAAAGGATGAGATAAGAGAGCAAATGCAGGCAATGAATGATAATACCAATAAGCTGAAAGAGAACCTGCAGGAAGCAAAAGATCATTTTAACAAAGAGATAGAGATTAGATTCTCAAAAAAAAAAAAAAAAAAAAAACCAAATGGATATCCTTGAAATGATGGAGTCAATAAACCAAATAAAAAACCCAATGGAAAGAATCACCAACAGACTAGACCACTTGGAAGACAGAACCTCAGACAATGAAGACAAAATATTTAATCTTGAAAATAAAGTGACCCAAAAAGAGAAGATCATAAGAAATCATAAACAGAATCGCCAAGAACTATGGGACATTATGCAAAGACCAGATGTAAGAATTATTGGGATAGAGGAAGGCACAGAGATACAAATCAAAGGAATGAACAACCTATTCAATGAAATAATATCAGAAAATTTCCCAAACCTGAAGAATGAAATGGAAAATCAAATACAAGAGGCTTACAGAACACCAAATGCACAGAATCACAACAGATCCACACCAAGGCACATTATAATGAAAATGCCTAACCTTCAAAATAAAGATAGGATTTTGAAGACCACGAGAGAAAAGCATCAGATTACATATAGAGGGAGACCAACAGGGATAACAGTTGACTTGCCAACCCAGACACTAAAAGCTAGAAGGGCCTGGACCAACATATTTCAAGCTCTAAAAGAACATGGTTGCCAACCAAGAATCATATACCCAGCAAAACTAACCTTCAGAATTGAAGATGAAATAAAATCCTTTCATAATAAACAAAAGTTAAAAGAACTTACCAGTAGAAAGCCTGCACTACAGAATGTTCTCAACAAAATAATCAATGAGGAGGAAATGAAAAACAACAATGTAGGTAAGCAAAGGGAGGAACTACCTTAGATAAAAACCACTCAAAGGAGAAACCAAGCCAACTTAAAAACCAAAAATAAGCCAAATGACTGGGAATATAAATCATTTCTCAATAATAACCCTGAATGTTAATGGCCTAAACTCCTCAGTCAAAAGACATAGACTGGCAGAATGGATTAAAAGATGGTTCTTTGAGAAAGTAAACAAAATAGATAAACCCTTAGCCACACTAACAAAGAGAAGGAGAGAGAAGACTCAAATTACTAAAATACATGATGCAAAAGGAAATATCATGACAGACACCACTGAGATACAGAACATAATGAGAATCTACTTTGAAAATCTGTATTCCAACAAAATAGAAAGTACCAAAGACATTGACAAATTTCTAGAGACATATGCAACTCCCATACTGAACCAGGAGGACATACATGATTTAAACAGATCAATATCAAACAATGAAACAGAAGAAGTCATTAAATATCTACCATCAAAGAAAAGCCCAGGACCAGACAGATTCTCAGCCGAGTTCTAAAAGACCTTCAGAGAAGAACTCATTCCAATACTTCTCAAAGTATTCCAGGAAATAGAAAAAGAGGGTACACTACTGAACTCATTCTATGAAGCTAATATCACCCTCATACCCAAACCAGGCAAAGACAAACCAAGGGAAGAAAATTTTAGACCAATATCCTTGATGAGTATAGATGCAAAGATTCTTAACAAAATATTGGCAAACTGTATCCAAAACATATTAAGAAAATTGTGCACCACGATTAAGTGGGGTTCATTTCTGGAGTGCAAGGGTGGTTCAACATTCGTGAATCAATAAACGTACTCCATCATGTCAATAGACTTAATGATAAGAATCATATGGTTATTTCAATTGATGCAGAAAAAGCGTTTGACGAAGTACAACACCCCTTCATGCTCAAAACACTATAAAAAATAGGGATAGTAGGAACATACCTGAACATTGTAAAGGATATTTATGCTAAGCCCATGGCCAACATCATTCTTAATGGAGAGAAACTGAAACCATTCCCTTTAAGAATGGAAACAAGAGAGGGATGTGCTCTTTCACCACTTCTATTCAACATTGTCCTTGAAACTCTAGGCAGAGCAATTAGGCAGACTAAAGAAATTAAAGGGATAGGAAGAGGAAAAGAGGAACTTAAGCTGTCACTATTTGCAGATGACATGATTCTATATTTAGAGGATCCAAAAACCTCCTCCAGATAACGTCTAGACCTCATCAATGAAATCAGCAAAATAGCAGGCTATAAAATCAACACACATAAATCTACAGCATTTTCATATGCAAGCGACCAAACAGCTGAAAGGGAAATGAGGAAAACAACTCCATTTGCAAAAGTCTCAAAAAAAGTTAAATACTTGGGCTTCAATCTAACCAAAGAGGTAAAAGATCTCTACAATGAAAACTACAAAACATGAAGAAAGAAATTAAGGAAGACATTAGAAGATGGAAAGATCTCCCATGTTCTTGAACAGGCAGAATTAATATTGTCAAAATGGCCATACTAACAAAACTACTATACAGATTCAATGCAATTCCAATTAAAATCCCAATGCATACCACAGAGAAATAGCGCAAGCAATCATGAAATTCATCTGGATAAATAAGAAACCCAGAATAGCTAACGCAATCCTTAGCAGGAAGAATGAAACAGGGGTATCGCAATACCAGATCTTCAACTATACTACAAAGCAATAGTAACAAAAACAGCATGTTATTGGCACCAAAATAGACAGGTAGATCTATGGTACAGAATAGAGGGCACGGACACAAACCCAAATAAATAAAATTTTCTCATACTAGACAAAGGGCCCAAAAATATGCAATGGAGAAGAGATAGCCTCTTCAACAAATGGTGCTGGGAAAACTGGAAATCCATATGCAACAGAATGAAAATAAACCCCTATCTCTCACCCTGCACAAAAATCAACTCACAGTGGATCAAGGACCTTGAAATCCGACCAGAGACCCTGCATCTTATAGAAGAAAATGTAGGTCCAAATCTTCACCTTGTTGGCTTAGGATCAGACTTCCTTAGCAGGACACCCATAGCACAAGATATAAAAGCAAGAATCAATAACTAGGATAGATTCAAACTAAATAGCCTTCTCTCATTGAAGGAAACTATCAGCAATGTGAAGAGAGAGCCTACAGAGTGGGAGAATATCTTTGCCACTCATACTTCAGACAGAGCACTAATTTCCAGCATATATAAAAAACTCAAAAAACTCTACACCAAAAATACAAATAACCCAATCAACAAATGGGCTAAGGAAATGAACAGACACTTCACAGAAGAAGATGTACAAGCAATCAACAGATATATGAAAAAATGTTCAACATCTTTAGTAATATGAGAAATGCAAATCAAAACTACCCTAAGATTCCATCTCACCACAATTAGAATGGTGATTATCAAGAATACAAGCAACAATAGGTGTTGTCCAGGATGTGGGGAAAAAGGTACACTCATACATTGCTGGT
The DNA here is from genome assembly GCF_902686455.1 of Sciurus vulgaris. Taxonomy (NCBI): domain Eukaryota; kingdom Metazoa; phylum Chordata; class Mammalia; order Rodentia; family Sciuridae; genus Sciurus; species Sciurus vulgaris. The sequence continues at coordinate 301,080 of NW_027632708.1, read as the reverse complement.
GGGACTGCAAATTAGTGCAGCCACTCTGGAAAGCAGTGTGGAGATTCCTTAGAAAACTTGGAATGGACCTATCATTTGACCCAGCTATCCCACTCATCAACCTATATCCAAAGGACTTCAAATCAGCATACTACAGATATAGAGCCCATCAATGTTTATAGCTGTTCAATTCACGATAGCCAGACTATGGAACTAACCTAGATGACCTTCAATTGATGAATGGATAAAGAAACTGTGGTATATATATGTACAATGGAATAGTAATCAGCTATAAAGAATAATAAAATTATGCATTTTCAGGCAAATGGATGAAATTGGAGAATATCATGTTAAGTGAGATAAGCCAATCTCAAAAATCCAAAAGAGGAATGATCTCACTGATAAGTGGATGATGACACTTAATGGGGGGTGGGAGGGGGGCAAGAATGGAGGAAGGAGGGACTCTATAGAGGGAAAAGAGAGGTGGAGGTGTGGGGGGAAAGAAAAATATAATGGAATGAATCAAACATCATTACTATGTAAATATATGAATATGCAAATGGTATGCTCTTACTCCATGTACAAACTGAACCAACATGTATCTCATTTGTTTACAATAAAAATAAATTTTAAAAAAATTTTTATGTATAAAATAAAGGAAAATAAAATCTTATAGTGGGTAAAGAGAAAAAAAAAGAATCCATATCATTCTTAGGATGGTTTCATTTCTTAATTTGTTCTTGTGTATCTGGGAGAGTTCACTGAGATATAATGAACCTTTCAAATAAAGGTTTGAGACTTAATGATATTTCATCGGCAATTAGATCATTAGTTTGATATCCACTGAGATTTAAAAACATAGCATTTGCCATTCTCTCATTATTTTTTGTACTGGGAATTGAAACCAGGATCAATTTACTGATAAACTACATACAGTCCTATTTCTTTTTAATTTTGAGGCATGTTTTTGCTTAGATGTTGAGGCTGGCCTCAAACTTGTAGTCCTCCTGCCTCAGATACTTGAGTCACAGGGATTATAGACATGTGATATCATACTCACTACCCTCTTTTTATTTATTTTAATTTTATTTATTTTTATTTATTTATTTATTTATTTATTCATTTATTTATTTATTTACTTATTTATTTGTGGTGCTGGGTATTGAACCCAGGGCCTTGTGCTTGCAAGGCCTGTACTCTACCAACTGAGCTATATCCTCAACCTTTTCTCTATTTTGTTTGTGTTACCCCCTTTTTAATTACCAGAGATAGCCCCTTCTAAATCTGAATTTTTGAGTGGTTGATCCAACTAAATTTACTTTGGAATTATAAAAAGTTAATAATTCTACCCAAGAAAAGGTAACTTTGTGATGACATATCTGAATCACAACTATGTAGGTAGATTTCTACTGAAAAAGGTAGTAAAACATAGGAGTACTTTGAAGAACTCCATCTTCCCCCTTACTAACACTCTTTAAAAGTATGGTAATAAATTGACTTGAGTACAAATATTTTCTTAAAATTTTCCAAGGACCTCAATTATAGTTGATTGGTTCTTTTTTTTTTTCCATCCCCCATTTGTACTTGATCAAGTGCCACATAGTAACAGTTCAATTATGGCATCTTCTGTGGCTGGAGCCATAATTGACAGTGATGTGCACAAAAAAGTAAGAGTCTGTGCCAGCTCTGGGAAAGTTCATAAGCAGGGCAGAGATGCCACATAATCAGTCAACTGTAGTACTGAGGTAAAACTGCTTTTATTAGCAATGTAAACATGATATAAGTAACAGGTTTTTGTTGCCTTCTACAAGGCAAATATGCGTTAATGATGTGGTGTTACCCCAATTGCACACATTTGCCTGTCTTCATGTTGTAAATAGAAATTTGCAAGAATATAGCCAATGATGTGGTCCATGCTCAGATAATACAAATAGAGTTCTCTCTGCTTCACATTTATTAAGCTGCAGACAAGATTTTAAGTTTTTCATTTTTCCTTTAAATGTCATATGAAAAGCAACAGAGAGACAGACACTGAGAGAGAGAGAGAGAAAGAGAACATGGGTGGGGGAGTTGGCAAAAACCAAATTACTAAGACCTGGCACAAGTATGTTTACTTTAAGTTTATTATAAACAACGACCAAACAGCAAATATCTTTGTCATTTCCAATCTTGTTTTGCTGCACCAACTCTGCACTTGGTCTGAGTGGAATAGGTTTTGACATCACCTTGAATGGTTTTTTTCTTACATAATTCGTGAGAGCTCTTCTATGGGGGATATAGGAAGAAACATTAAATACTTTGATGCAAACTGTGTCTTAGTACCACTGGAACATGATGTTCCCAGGTAACAGAGACTTTGTTTTATTTACTTCCTTATCCTAAGAACATCAAACATTGACTACCATGGTGGAATAAATACATATAGAAATGATTGAATATTACCAGGTTATAAATTTCACAGATGTCTTGGTGTCCTTTCTTGAACAACATATGTGAAGGGGGGGAAAGGCACTAAGGATGGTTTGCTAGATATGTTGCACTAGTTTGCTAAATTGTATGCAAAAAGGAGGGTTCAGCCCCAAAAAGATTGTCCTTGATTTTTCTTGCTATAAGCCACATTTTAATTATCCCAATTTTTTCCTGAAAAAATAAAACCACACATTCCTTCCATTTGCACAAGACATTGAAGAGTTAGCATAAAGTTGTGTCCTTCAGAGGACAGAGGACATAACTTTCAACAATATTTTTTCTAAATTATCCTGTACATTATTTCAGTGAGAATAATAAAAATATTTTTTCTATTCTGTTTAAGGAATTTTATGCCATATTCTTGGAAGCATATTTACATCCAATCTCTTACCAATGGGTCAGTGTTATGAGTCAAGAAAACAATGATGATAAAATTAATATAGTCCAAATGTAGTTATTCTACCTGGCCATTCTCCAAATTACTAACTTTATCTTGAATCTCACTTTATCAGATATGAGACTAGAAACACCTGCTTGCTTATGAGATCCATGTGAATGATAAGTTTCTACCATCCTTTTACCTTCAGTCTGTGAATGTCTTTGCCTATGAGGTGAGTTGACTAGAGACAGAATATTGTTTGGTCTTGTTTTTCAATCCAACCTACCAGCCTGTGTCTTTGGAGTGATAAATTGAGTACACTAACACTCAGCATTATTATTGGAAGATGAATTTTATTTCCTGGCATTTTGCTTTATTTCTAGTTTTAAAGATGAATTAGATTTTCCTTTGATATATGAGTCTTCAAATGTAGTTTCATCCTCTGATAGTTTTCATATGTGTTCTCCATTTCTTCCTCATGAAATATTAATTTAATACATTTTGTAGTGCCAGCTTTCTTATTGTGAATTCTTTAAACTTGTTTTTATCAAAAGTTATGAAAGGTTTTTATTTCTTCCTCAAATATGAAGTTTATTTTTGCAGGGAATAGTATTCTTGGATAGCAAACATTTTCTTTTGGAACTTTGATTAAATTATTTCAAGTCCTCCTAGTTTCTATGGCCTGGGTTGAAAAATCACCTGAAATCGAGATTGGTCTACTTCTAAATGTGACCATTTTTCTCCAGCTTCTTTAAAAATTCTGTCTTTTTTCTGTAGGTTAGGCAGAAAGTTGCCTCAAAATGTGTTTGCTGTAATTTTGTATATTTGGAGTGCTATATGCCTCCTGTATTTGATTTTTCATTTTATTTTTAAAATTTGTGAATTTTCCTGTTATTATTTTATTGAAAATACTGTGCATTCCTTTAATTTGTACCTCTGAGCCTCTATAGTGCCTAGATTTTAACTTTTACTATTGTCTCATAATTCTTGAAAATTCTGTTCATGGTCTCTTAACATTTTCTTTATTTTTAGCTTTGCAAAAAAAAGCAATAAACATGGATTACTCTGCCAGCCTAAGGAAACATCAAGAATGCATTCCAATGAGATTCTCGGGCCTTGTCTATAATGTCTTGGTTGAATAATAGAGACACTAAGCCTTAACCATTCTTTACTATTTATAGTTCCTGTCATGTGTTTTTACACAAGCTGGTGCTTCTACTTAGATTATCCATTTATTCCTTCTTCATTCCTTTCTACTCAAGACTCAGCTTGAACATTATCTTCTCTGAAAATCTTTCCTGGAACTTCATTTCTCTTCCCTGATGGGTTAAACTTCCCTCTTCTGTGCTGCAATGTATAGATCTCTATAGCACTTATCACTTGATTTATTACTTATATGTATAATAATAATTTTGTTCATTTTTCTGTGTCTTTAAAGACAGTTACTTAGTTAACTTACTTATGTTTTTCTTGTCTTTGCATCATCACTGCTTAGTACAGTAACAAACTTGTTCAAAAACTTTCATTTAAACAGGTCAGAGAAGCACCATTGGGCTTTAAATGACTGGCTTTGAAAATTGTCACCAGATATTACTATTTTATTATTGTTGCTAAACAGAAAAATGTGGAAGGTTTGGGTTTTAAGCCAGGTTATATATCTGTTCATGGTCATGGTTATAAATTATGGGACAATCACAACAGACTTTAGAGAAGGAAGAAACCAAAAATCATACAGTACAATCATCTTCTTCTTATTAAAAAGAAAATTACAATAAATTCAAGTTGAGAAACTAACTCATCTCAGGTCACAAATTAATTAATGGTAAGAACAAAGGCCAGAATTTAGGGTTTTGTTTCCTAATTCAGTGTTCTATTCTCTCCACCAGATTTAACTTCTTTGCTTCCTCAATAACTTCCCAGTCATTAAAGTAATTCACCAGGTTGTTTTGGTGATCACATAAAATTATATATTCAAAAGTGCCTCAGAAAGTATAAAAGAATAATGCAATAGTGGAAAAGTTGTGGAACCAGAAAGATTTAAAGTTCCCATACCTATTCTTTCCCCTCATTTCCTTTACTATAAGCAGAGTGTGAAATGAAGACAATGAAAATACTGGTGGCAGGTATCTTTCTGTATCTGCAGCCAAAATATATGAGAGACTTTCCCAGGTGTATTTTAGAGAGAGAACAAAGTCTTTGTACGTGAGCATATCAAGCTAATATTTACACAAAAGCACTGGTAAATGAAGCAACATTATTCATTTACTTGATGAAGAACTTCAAACACAAAGACACCCACAAAACTGCCTACCTTGAACTGAATATACTTTAAAAGGTTGAAGTCTTTGGCATATATCCTGAAATACTAAAGGACCTGGGAATTGTGCATGAAGTTAAGATAATGTTCTGGGCTGGCATAGTCACTGAAGCACATCATCTCCTTAGAAGTATTGATGATCACAAATTTGTAAATACTGACTCTCCTTTCTTCAGAATTTTCCTGCAGTAAATTAGAAGTATTCATGGCAACTTGAGAACTAATTTCATGATATACAAATAGCCAATGAACAGTTGAAAAATTTTCTGAAATAAATGACAATTCAAACAAATGACACACATACACCACCTCCACACATCTACTAGCACTTGTGCTTCTGTGTAGTTCCTTCCTCTTGAATCTCAGTATGTTTATGACTTGCTTTTGACCAATAGTATACAGTTGAAATGGCACTGAATGACTTTCAATACTAAGTAATAATTAGCCTTGCAACTTCCTCCTGAGTGTCTTAGAAGGCTCACTTTGGTGGAATCCAGCAGCCATGTAAGACATTGGCTTTTGTAGCTGTGACCCAAATACCTGAACAATGAGAAAGAATTCTTTTGGCTCATGGATTCAGAGGTTTCAGCTCCACTGCTTTTGGTTTCAGGCAAGGCAGAAAATCTTGGTGGAAGGATAGGGCAGAGGAAAGCTTCTGAGCTCATAGTAGCCAGAAAGCAGGGGTTGGGGGAATAGGCCCAAGACAAGATAGAGTCCCCAAGATAGAGTCCCCCTCTGAACCCATGATCTGCTTTTCAACCATCTCCCACCTGCCTACAGTTTCTACCACTGCCAAGTAATCCATTAAGCTGTCAATGAATTAATCCATTGAGGTTGTCATAACCCTAAAGAATGAATCACTTTCCAAAAGACCTACCTCTGGACAATGCTATGTTGGATACCAAGACTTGAACACCTGGGCTTTTGGGGGAAAATCATTATGAATATAAGCCCAAGATAGGCACATGGAAGAAAATATCTAGGATAGAGAAATATTCAAATAGTCCCCAGAAATTCTAGCTATCCCACCTAAAGTTCTAAACATGTGAACAAAGTAGTCACATCAAATTCAGTATTAGCACTCATCAGATGGCAATCTGAAGAAATTCCAAGTAAGAACTTCCCAGCTAAATGAATAGGTCTCAAGAATTTTCATATATATTGAGACATTTGCTCGCAAGAAAATGTACTAAGTCTCTTTCCAGTATAAGTTGTTATTTACCACATTGTTACTATTGCTGCATAACAGTCATTTAAATGATTAAAATGGGTTAGATCAAAACATACTTGGGAGAGTATAATTTAGTACAATATTTTCTGAGTAATTTTGCAATGTATATAAAAATCCTTGAAATTTACATAGCCTTTTAAAGAAATATTCAGACTTGCAAACAAAGATTATTGTTAAAGGATGTTACTGTCAGCATTATTCATAAAATAAAAAGAAAACAAATTAAATACTTAAGAAAAAATAACTGAAATTTGAGGACCACTGTTCTAGATCCTTGCTACCAAAAGTATGGTCTGTGGACCAGCACAAAGGGGATCACTAGGGATGTTGTTAGAAATGCAGAATTTTAGGCCCCTCCCTAAACTTACTGAATCAGAACTAACATAACATAATCCTCAACTGATTCAGATGCAGATTAAAGCTGAGAAGCACTGGTTAAGATGACATTCATCCCTAATTCAGTGTCTTCCTACCTACAACAAACTTTTTTGCTTCCTCAAACATTTCCAATTAATTACTTCATGGGGTAAGGTGGTAATCCAATAAAATAATGCAATGTGAATCCAGCCTATTATTCTGTCACTGAAATGTCATAAACCACAGGTTTTCAAATCTATTACATTTAAATTCTTTTTGATTATAGAAAGTCACCTTAACCAATTTGGAACCTCTCCTTCCTTTGTATTACAGAAATGAATAAATATTAGAAGAGTGGGTATTACAAAACATTAAATATCCACAAAAGAGAATGTTGGATTTGTCCACATTCAGGTTTATTTTCCTCCCAATTCTTATTAAAGAATTATTTAGCCTAGGAATCCAAAATTGATCATACTCATTTGTCTGCCTAATAATTATTTCTTTTTGACTGCTAATGAGGTTTTCAGGAGTCTCCTTTCAAGTCTTGTCTTATTTATTTTACCTATTTCAACCAAAGTATTTATTTAAGGTGTGGTTGTGACTATATCTCTGCCCTAATTAACATTTTAGCTGTTCATGTTTCCTATATTACCTAAAGCAGAGAGCTTTATTGGGAATCCAGGTCAACACAACAAGAATCTTATGAATGGCTGACATATTTTTTTGTTAATGTTCTCCCAGTGATTAATTCTTAACTATGTAGCAAAAGTGGACCACTATACCCTTTTAAGTGTTTTTCAATCCATTTATTGTCTTATTCTCTTTTTTTGCCATTTTTTTGAGAAAGGAGAAGTTATGAAATTTGTTTTTTTAAAAAACATATTTTATTAAAGGGTGTATATCATTTAATTTTCTGATTAAACAGTAACATTTTATATTATATTGTGCCCACATGGCATCTATTTCTCTATCTGTCTATACTTCAAAACTTTATATGTGAAATAGTTATCTGATCATCAGCATAAATATAACTTAGGGCTTGTCGGAAATGGATAACTTTGGTATACTCCAAATTAATTCATGAGAATCTCCAGTAGTTCATGTGTACATTAAGTTTTGAAAAGCATAGTTTAGCATACTTTAATAAATTTTAGATATGCAGTTTGACTAAAAAATAGCTAGATTATTTTATAGCATTGAGTACTTATTAAATCCTTAGTGTTTTGAAAGAAATTTGTTAACTTTTCAATAATTTCATTCATAAGGTAATATCAAAGTAAACTGATATATATATCAAAACACAACCTACTTTCTCCCATCAATCTTACTGAATGTTAATGAAGAGATCAAAAATTGATTGAAATTAATGTTTTGAGAGCTCATATAATTATTATTTGAAAGTTTTCAGCTGAACAAGGAGGAGACAATACCAGTATGGTAGGTGGAACATGACCATAAATACAAATGGTGGTGTATGAGAAAACACTTGTTTGGCAGATAGAAAAATGAAAGAGGAATCACGATAGGAAAGTACAAGTGGTACTACCTGAGAAGAAAATAAAAATATACTGAGTCCCATGAAACTGTCACAAAAAAATGAGAAAATAGAAACCTTGAATTCCCAGTGATCTTATTGGACAAATACTAGTGGATGTGGAATTTCAAAGTGCTTAGATCAATTCTACATATGAAACCTCTAGCAAATTATAAAAAAGTTTTGGGGGATGGAAGGACAACTAGACTCCAAATAATGATCATGGGACTGATAGAGAAGTACATCTCAGGAAAAAGTTCTCAAGGTAACCACCAGCAACATGCAAAATATGTTCAGTCCATTAAAGGATATTTTTAATACCTTAGTCTCCACAGCTATGTAACTGAAAAATGTGAAAAGGAGGGTCTATAGCTCCATAAACATTCTTAGCAGCCACTCAGGATAGCTTCCTTCTCAGAAATCCACTTATTAAACATAAATATATTGGGTGGAAATATATGCCAGGCATCATTCTGGGTTATAGAATATAACAGTGAACCATATAGGTATGTCTGTGTTACAAAAAGTCAGAGAAGTCAGAACATTATGATGAAAGTTTATTTTTTTAATGGAAGCAGTTTATAAGGTGTTGAAATTTTGCACACATAATAATAAAAAAGAAATCCCCATGCTGTATATTCAGCAGATTTTAACTCCAAATCCCTTTAGAGTTTAAAAACCACAAAACTGATAATCAGGCAGAATAATGGTTACCCTCCCAACATCATCCCTGCCTCAGTTGATTTCACTTCTGTTCAGTAATTGCAAACCTGGCTAGGATGCTTAAGGAGACTCAAAATGTGGGGGTCTCACTCTAGGCATGAATAATAACTGACATGTAACCATATATGGAGCTGTCACTTTTATAAGTGATTTATGTAATTATTCATTCACTTATTCCCTATCATGATTGTACAAAGGGTATTTATATTATCCCTTCCTAAAGATTAAAAAAAAAAAAAAAGTGGGCAGAGAGGTTTAATGATTTGCCCAAGGCCATACTTCTTGTAAATGACAGTCTTTGAATCTAAATCAGTGCTCTTAACCTCTACACTAGGGTGTGACTGGATTTCAAGAGTAGAATTTTCTGTTTCTAAAAACAAACTAGCAGTGTTTCCAGCCCAATTATGATAAAGGTGTAAGGATTTGTTAAGGGTGTTCATTTTAGATCTGAATAAGGCTATATTCAGAATTAGTTCCCAAAATGCAGCCAAGATACAACACATTTGTTCAAGTAAGAAATGTCATAAGGCCACTTTTAAGTAGCTGGCCAACACTGTGATAGTTTTTATGATGTGAAACATACTGTGACACCTCAATTCCATTCACTTGTTCAGAAAATGAGTTTAAAAGTAAACCAAGTTAAAGATCAATGAAGGTGACTGAAACTTTTTGGCACTTAATAAGCATACCATTTAAATAGATGATATTGTCAATGGTTACTAACAAGCTGCAGGATTGGATGTGCATATTAAAAAATTTAACTTTAAAACTGAGTATGTTTAAGGACAAGAAAACCCATTTGCAGGTGCCCTCCAGCATCTTCTGGAAGACAAAGGACTTTGAACTTCTCAAAGCAAGAAGTTAACATCAAAAAATACTATCAAATTTTTTACCTTATTCAAGGACCAGAAATGTCAGAAAAATACCCAGATTTTTTTAATAGAAAAAGTAATGTTAGGGGGTATCACAATATCAGAACTTCTACTATACTACAAAGCAATAGTAACAAAAATGGCATGATATTGGCACCAAAATAGACAGGAAGATCAATGGTACAGAATAGAGGACCTGGACACAAACCCAAATAAATACAATTTTCTCATACTATACAAAGGTGCCAAAATTATGCAATGGAGAAAAGATAGCCTCATCAACAAATGGTGCTGGGAAAACTGGAAGTCCATATGAAACAGAATGAAACTAAAACCCTACCTCTCACCCTGCACAAAAAAATCAACTCACAATGGATCAAGACTTTGAAATCAAACCAGAGACCCTGAATCTTATAGAAGAAAATGTAGGTACAAATCTTCAACTTGTTGGCTGAGGATCAGACTTTCTTAATAGGACTCCCATAGCACAAGAAATAAAAGCAAGAATCAATAACTTGGACAGATTCAAACTAAATAGCTTTCTCTCAGCAAAGGAAACCATCAGTAATGCAAAGAGAGAGCCTACAGAGTGGGAGAAAATTTTGCAACTCATACTTCACATAGAGCACTAATTTCCAGAATATATAAAAAACTCAAAAACTCTACACCAAGAATACAAATAACCCAATCAACAAATGGGCTAAGGATATAAAGAGACGCTTCACAGAAGAAGATCTACAAGAATCAACAAACATATGAAAAAATGTTCACCATCTTTAGTAATAAGAGAAATGCAAATCAAAACTACCCTAAGATTCCATCTCACCACAATTGGAATGGTGATTATCAAGAATACAAGCAACAATACGTGTTGGAGAGGATGTGGGGAAAAGGTACACTCATACATTGCTGGTGGGGATGCAAATTAGTGCAGCCACTCTGGAAAGCAGTGTGGAGATTCCTTAGAAAAATTGGAATGGAACCACCATTTGACCCAGCTGTCACACTCATCAGCCTATACCCAAAGACTTCAAATCAGCATACTACAGATATAGAGCCACATCAATGTTCATAGCTGCTCAATTCACAATAGCCAGACTGTGAACCAACCTAGATGTCCTTCAATTGATGAATGGATAAAGAAACTCTGGTATATACACAAAATGGAATATTACTCAGCTATAAAGAATAATAAAATTATGGCATTTTCAGGCAAATGGATGAAATCGGAGAGTATCATGCTAAGTGAGATAAGCCAATCTCAAAACAACCAGAGGACGAATGATCTTGCTGATAAGCCAATGGTGACACATAATGGGGGGTGGGAGCCGGCAAGAATGGAGGAAGGAGGGAGTGTATAGAGGGAAAAGAGGGATGGGAGGGGTGAGGGGAAGGAAAAAATAACAGAATGAATCAAACATCTTTACCCTATATAAATATATGATTACGCAAATGGTATGCTGTTACTCCATGTACAAACATAGACAACATGTATCCCATTTGTTTACAATAAAAATAAATTAAAAAAAAAGAAAAAGTAATGTTGAAAATTGGAGGGGGGTATTCCTCAAAGGAATCGTTAGCTGGTAATTCTAGCTCATTTACCTTTAAGTCATATCAGAAGCAACCACTCTACATTTTCTAATCCCCGTGTGCTTTCTAATATATGTTATTCTGTTACTCATCCTCCCTGCTTCACCAGATTGTTTCCCTCTTCTGGCAAACAGAAAAACTAATGAAATGAAAATGTTGTCTGTGGTTTTCATAGACAGTATAAAATGAAAAAAAAAAAAAAAAAAAAAAAGGAACATCTGCAATGCATTTTGCAGCCAACAGAGGGAAAGAGAAAACCTCATAAAACGTGGGGTGGGAGGATGTTAAGAAGTCAACAGGCAGAATTATATCAGGTTTAGTCACTATCAAGCTCTCGTATTACCAAACATGAGATAAAATATTGCATGCACCCAGCTTCAGAGATGGCTTCAAGTATTAAGGGACAAGGAGATTTACCTGATACCTCCAAAGCCCTCCAATGTCATCAGTCCTTTCAAAGCAAACAGGTTCCAAGTCTTCATCCAGGCAGCATTTGACAGAAGAGAGCCCACAGGCTTCACTACCAATCTCAGCAATTCTTTTCTTGGTCATGGTCTCCAGACATCTTCACCTGGCTATGGCAATGTCACTTTTCCTAAAGAAAGAATGACAAAAGACAGAAAGCACAAATCTGTCAACAGTTTTTAAGACAGTTGCCATGACACTCAAATAAATGCTGTAACAAGAGGTGACTGGGGAAGGCAGATTTGGTTGCCCTCTTCTAAAGAAATCTGCACAATATAGGGCAGCCCTGTTGCCTGCAAGACCCAAAGCTGAGAAGCTCCATAATATTATCTTACTTTTTCCAGAAGCACCTGGCTTATTCTTCAGATGTGATCATGAAGTTACTCTGATTTTCTGCTCTACTAAAAGAAATATAAACTACAGAAGTACAAACAGCAGCAATAGTCTATGGGGAGGAGCTGTTCTGCCCCACCTCCTTTCAGCCAACACCCCACTCACTCATTGGCAGCAATTCTCCCTCTCTTAATGGGAAGAAAACGTGGAGTGAATTTGCTTTGGGCAGAAAACAAAAACAAAACAAAAATAAAAAAATCAACTACAACTTCTGTAGTTTTCAGCTGCTGTGATAAGCAGTGTCTTTTTACTCCCTCTGAAGAGAGAATGGTTCTCTAATCTCTTTTGCTCCCCTACTCTCCACATCCACTTTTAACTTCCTGCTTTTCCCTTAAAGTGACACACTCCTACTAAAATAAAACTGTCAACAACTCCCAAGCAAGCTTGATAGAAATGCCAAAATACAGAATACCCCCCTTGCAGGGCATCTATTCAAACAGATCCCTCTCCTTCCTCTCCACCTCATGGATGGGATCTTCAGATTTACACTACTGATAAAATTTACTTTAAAATCTCCATGCACATTTTAAACTACTTTTAGATGAACTATAGCTGGTTTCATTTCAACTACTTTTAAATATATTTAAAAATAGATCTTTGCTTGGAGAATTACTTTACTTCATCAAGAAGATGCCTGTCTTAGGCCAATATATAATCTGAAATATTTAAAAATATAGAAAGCAACACAAAATAGGGAATACATAGTGTCCACATCACCTTATGGGAGAATGAAGGAAAAGAGAATCAAAGGTGGAGTTGTGTGTGGATAAATATGTTTATATATGTATTTATATATGTATGTATATATGTAATAAAAAGGAATGTTTTCACTTTGATTGGAGTATGAGGGATTGAATCTGGGGCACTTAACTACTGAGCCACAATCCATTATTTTCCATTTTGAGACAGGGTCTCACTAAGTTTCTTAGGGCCTCACTAGTTTTCTGAAGCTGGCTTTGAACTTGTGATCCTCCTGCTTCAACATCCTGAGCCACTGGATTACAGGTGACTGCCACAGCCCTGGGCAGAATGTTTTAACTTTTTGATATGGTTCTGTCAAAACAGTTATTCATCAAATATACTAATCTATCAATGGACACATCAAGATGACCTAGTCAAGTAGTTCTTATTTTAAAAGAGCTGCTATTTAATTTTGCTCTGAATTCTCTTCTCACTTTGCTCCTGCAACACTTCTACTAAAACCTTTATTTAACTAGTGCCTGTCCTAACAGATTGCCGGGGTCCAGCTCTAGCAGGAGTCTATGGGTTCCACACTGGTAATGGGGCACAGGGAGACAGTTTTGGCGATGGATGGAAAATGAAAGACACAGACTCTAGTTCTGGTGCAATCAATCCCACTTTATTCTGGGAAAGGCTGGGTTTATATATATTTTTCTTCAGGCTATAATGACAGGCTTGTGATTAATGAAATCAAAGAAGTTTCCAAAGCATAGGCAGAAATTGTTTTTACTGAAAGATTATGAGAAAACAGTAACCTTACAGATTATCCTTACCTAATCACAATTATTTTAAGAATATTTAACTAAGTCAATGAGCTAATACAATGTTTATTTCCTTAATATCTAAACTCTATATGATCTAATTCTTATTACTTTTGTGGCAAAGTGATAGACAAATAATGTCATGTGACCATCTCTACTAGGTCCATCTGGTTAATATCTAACTTGCTGAGTTAAGGGCTACAGGAGGGCAGAGGTCGCAGTGGTTCTCGTGGCCAAGTTTTTTTACTGAATATATTACATTCTCTTATGTAGCTCTTTTTCCAAGAACAGGGCATTGTGCACCAATGTTTATTGTAGGGGTGACCTATTCTTTGTAGGAAGGAAGGAATGTTGTGAAACCTTATTCTTTTACCTTACCACCACACATAAACAAAACCATCGTTAGGATTTAACCAGCCTGTTGGAGACAAAGGCAGATCTATATCTATTTTCTCCAGAGGTTTTCAGGGACTCATTGCACAGTTGCAAAATTGTTTTTAACTTTGTTACTGGTAAAGACCCATTATCTTTCAGATTGTAGGTAATATTTTCTATAATTTTTGTTGTATTCCCCTCGTCCCCTTAGCAATCCGTTCATACTGAAATGAGTAATATATTATCAGAAAAACACAGCAGAAAAAAATGCCATGTTCTGGAGCAAAACATCCGGCAATTTCTTTTAGGATGAGCCTTTGCAAACATCCTCCAGAGGATCTTTATGAAGCACTGGATGGAATTCTGGACAACCCTGCAAAAGACTACTACCAAATAGAGTGCCTTTTGTCACCAAGGACCTTTCCTTCTGTCTAATGCTACTTTCTCCTAGAAAGATAAAGCAAGTTCTTTTTTTTCAGTTACCTAAATGTATCTCCTTTGAGATTTCAGAAGAATTAGTTTTGCATTCCATCCCTCCCAAGACCTATGGTAGTGGAAGGGCCAAGGATACTTAATAACAGGATATCTCATCTTCAACCATTCATTCAGTTTCTATTAAACCATGGTTTGTCAGGTGTTGGAGAATACAGATGGTATTCTTTCTGTTAATGAATCACTGGACCACAAGGAGCTACATCTGAATCTGAGAGAGACAACTGCATATCACCCAGACATACAATTCAAATTGGGTGCAGTAGCCAGATGGGTTTGGAGTTGTTGTCCTTGGGATAGAAATGAGCATATAAAGAGCAGAATTAACATTACATTTTAGTGGCTAAACAAGAAGCAGACACTGCTAGACACTCAGTAAAATGTTTTCCCTTTCTCTTACAATATTATATACTCTTATGGAATGGGGCTTGCCAAAGAAGAAATGCATTTTCCTGGTTCTCCTTTAAGCTATGTGTAAATTTATGATCAAGTTATCACCAAGGAACATTAGAAGAGCAAATGTGAGCAACTTAGGTAGAAGTTGCTCTTTCCAAAAGAAAGCACATGGGTCCTGTCCATTGAGAGACATAGAAAGTCACATAACTAAGGATCTGTATCCACAATAATCCTATAGGGAAGAAGGTGGATTGTTGGAAATAGGAATACAATCTACCAAATTTGGCTGTGCATGACCTGTAATTTAGTAGTTAAATCACACTCTGTGATTCTGTTTACTTTCAGAGATCACATCTATGGGTCATGAAAATGGGGAAAACACTTTGCCTTTGGGCTTCACAAGCTAATGAGATTACCATGGAACCTCAACCATGAAGGATAACTCCTGATCTCTTGAGTCTTTACTGGTGTGATGCAGACAGTTGTGTGATCTCCAGATTTATTTCCAGCTTAATTATTTTAGTCCTTTACAATATCCTGGAAATTTAAATTTGTGTTTTGTTTCTTATTTAAAAAAAAAGTGGGACTGGGGTTGTGGCTCCATGGTACAGCACTTGCCTAGCATGTGTGAGGCACTGGGTTCATTTCTCAGCACCAATATACATAAAAGAATCAAATAAAGGTCTATCAATATCTAAAAAATTTTTTTTAAAAAAGTGGTCTATTTACTTTTCTCAACAGTGTTATAGGACAACTACTGTTATCCTAACAATGAATTACTATGCATCATGGGCCTTTTGGAAGCACTCAGATTATTTAAGTTTTCTGAGGTTGAAGATTATTTTACATGCCATTTTTGAGCATTTTGTGGTATCAAAATGGGAAACTTCCTTGAATGAATGTAACAACTGTACCTAAGGACACAGATATATGTGCAGCAGGTATGTTAATTTTGCAAACCGAAGACCCAGGCTTTGTGAAGTTAGGCTATAAGATGGCTTTGGGTTCTTATCAACCCAGAAGAAGAGGAAGGTCACAGAGTATTCTTAGATTTTCAGTGTAGGCTGAATCGGGAGGAACATTTGGCTTTATGCAATTTTACTGCTGAGACAATCTGCTCTTTACATGAAAATCTGCCAGAAAAGTTAAGCTTCACTGGTAGTACACTCAAAGGCTTCAGGGACTAGCTAGGTCGATTGCATAAGAGTCTTTCTGCTGGACCAAAAATAGTGAAAATGCTTGTAACCAATTTGAAAAAAGTATTCAATTAGAAAGAAAAGAAAAATCTGGGCACAATGGCACATGCTTGTCAACATAGCTACTCAGGAGGCTAATTCAGGAGGTTCACAGTTTGAGGCCATCTTTGGCAACTTACGCAGACTACCTCTGCCCCAAATAAAATAAAATAAAAAGGAATGGGGATGTAGCTCAGTAGGAGAGTGCTTGCCAAACACACATGAAACTTTGGGTTCAATTCCAGTACTTCAAACAAGTGAAAAAGGAAAAAAAAAAAATGAACTGTCCTGTCAAACAAAAGACACACAGGCAAGTTTCAGTGCAAAGCTATCTACAATCTCTGACCTGTGTCCTCAATGATTTTTTGATAATTTTTCAGTGTGTGCCCTTACCTTTTGTATTGAAAGGGAGTGCCAATTCTCAGGTGATTGGGCAAGAGTTCTGTAAAGCACTTCCTGCTATACATAAATGCACAGCATCATTGGTATATCTTCTCAGACTCTTGGGCTCTCTGGGTTTTACATTTATTATGTAAATCTGATGCCTAGGATATATAATTACATCAAAGACAAGTGTAGTTTTTCCTTGCTTTGGGGAAAGAAAACCCAAATTGCTTTCAACTCAGTGTAGGTCACTGACCTAATCCTAAACTTAGCCCAAAATTACAAGTTCATGTATGCAAGAAGAGGTCTGAAACATTTTCCCCAATGGGCACATCTTCTACTGAAGCTCCATATCTGATTCACTAGATGCTGCCAATTAGTATCCTATTGTAACCCAGTAGACTAAGGACATAGTGGGCAGAAAATATAACCTGTTTACTAATCTGTGCTTCAGTCACAATTGTTTTGGTTGGGATTGATGCTAAGATCTATCAATGACATGATTTGGTTACTGTTAATGTTACTGGTTTGCTGTTGTCAGAGGGCATTCTCTTTTGTGGAGGAATAAAACAGAATTAATACAATAATTATGACTATAGAAACTGAGCAATGAATGAAAAATAAATTGAGCTAGACTTTGTTCTGACAGTTAATATTGACTCACTAGAAAACATTGAACAAGTTTTCTGAACTTTCTGTGCCTTAGTTTGCCCATTTGTTGAATGTCCTCTCTTTTCCTAAAGGTTATAAGAATCATAGTCCTATATTTTTGAACTGCTCCAAAGGCCCCTTACTCAAGTATTTAACAATACTTTCTCAGTGCTACCTATGGGTCAGACACTGTTCTAGGTAGAAATTCAATATATCCTAAAGGTGAATTTATTGTCTTCCCTCCCTCAAACCAGATTTTTTCTCTTATAATCCCTCAGTGGTGGCACAAACATCCATATCCCAGGGTAGACACCTGTGAGGGTCCCCCTGGAATCTGTTTCTCTCCACCTTCAGCCATGTGCTTATCAATGACCAAATCCCTTCAAGTGCATCTTCAGTATTTTTTTTTTTTTTGTTTCAGCAGTAGAGATTGAACCCAGGGCCCAACACATTCTAGGTTATTGTTCTACCATTGAGCTGTATAGCTTTTTATTTTACATATCTTTTATTTTATTTAATAGTCATTTTTATTTTGAGACAGTCTCACTAAGTTGTCAAGGGTTACCCAGAACTTTCCATCCTCCTATCTCAGCCTCACAAGTAGCTGGGATTACAGGTTTGCTCCATTGCATACAGCTCTGTCACCAATTCTTAAATATATTTATTATCTCTTACAAATATTGTCTCAATGGCTTTGCCTTTGTGATCCCTCTGACCTAAACTTTCTTCCTCTGATTTTACAAAGCTTGCTTCCCATTATTCAGACCTTAATTTGTATGTCATCTTTTTAGTGCTATCCTCTTCAACCCACTCTACTCAGCTGCTTCCCAGCCCTATTCTCAATATCATTACCTTCTTAGCACTATTCTTCCTGATAATTTATTTGTACTTTCTTTTCTTTTTATATTTCTTAATCACTAGAACCTGAGCTCCACAAGTGCAAGGAAAATTTCTATCATGTTTACCTTTATTCTAGACACTGGGGATATGACCAACTTTATTATCACTCTCTATTGTATTAATCTGGCAAATATCCAACCCTGGTAAAACTCAATTATCTAACTCTTTCCCACCTGCAGCCAACACACACCATGCACACACACACTGGTCCTCTGACTGACAACTTCAAGTGCCCTCACTGCTGCTTGGCAATGGTAGCATATTCTTCTTGTCCATTCACTCTCCACTTTCTTAGACAACTATTTCACATCTTTCTGTCCTCAAACCCCCAACATCACTCCCACACAAGCTCACCAGATGCCATTCTTAAGTCATTTAGACAATAGAGTCAGGAGAGATCAGGTGCTGTCACCACAAAATTTGTTTTCATACTGTGCCTTCTACTGTCTAGGCCAACTCCTCTACTTGTGCATTAGATCCACCTCCTCTCACTCAAGAATATTACCCTGGTATCATTAGATGTTATCTCCACTGGATAATTCCCATCAACAACCAATATGCTCTAACATCACCATCTTAAAACAAAATAAACTGCCATTAACCTGGTAGTTACTACTGCCAATTTTCTGCTTTCTTTTACATCAAAGCTCTTCAAAAGGGGTGAGATGATCTGTTTGCATCTTCTTTCCTCTCATTCTATTTATTTAAGCACTCTAGTCAGGCAATGGACTCCTTGCCAAGACCATTGTATGATGGACTGACAGATCTGACTCCATGAGAATGTTATAGGCCAGACTTTAAGGGAAATGACTAAACAGACTCCATTTTGCTCTGAGACTCCATGTTATGTAGAAAATAAGCTTCTCCCTTGGGAACACCCCACCTCTGTGCCCATCATCAGTTACTTGGTGTGACATGTTTAATAATATACAATGGCAACTCCTATGTAGTAAAGAATTGCTCTTTTGATTCCTATTGCTCCTGAACAATGTACCATGTAAATTGTAATTGTGTGGATGTTAGCAACCATTCTTTAGTTTGTACCTAGGTAAGGGTCAGTTTGACCCACTTCCCCCTCTGCCAATGATCTCATGATGTTAGCTTGTATCATAGCAACAGACACTTATGATTGATTTGATTTTTGATATAAGAACCCCTACAACCCTGTGGTCAGGGCTGTTCTCCCAATAGCCATCTTTTGGGGCATTGTGTGAGACAGTCAGCTGGCCAGCTTAATAAAGACTCTCAAATTTGGACTTCTCAGTGGTGATCGGTCTGTTCTTAAGTTGCGCCCCATAACAATTGAAAACCATAATGTCCAATTTAGTGCTTTTTTGTATCCTATTTTTTTTCCGGTGCTGGGGATTGAACCCATGGCCTTGTGCTTACAAGGTAAGCACTGTACCGACTGAGCTATCTCCCCAGCCCTTATTTTCTATCCTATCTTTACTCCACATCTTAACTGCATTTGATGCAGACATCACTCTTGAAACCCTTATTCATTTGGCCTTAGGAATACTATATTCTTAGTTCTCATACTATTTCACTGGCTGTTCTTAGTCTCTTCTGCTGCCTCCTCTTCTCAATTTCTAAATATCAGTTGACAAAGGATTAGTCTTTATGTTTCCAGTAATGGTCTTGGGGCTATTATAACTTAAGTTTCATTCTAAAATTGTGACTTCCTTATCTGTGCTAGATTCTAACCCTTTCCCCTGAACTCTACAATAGTATATCCAATTAACTCTTCAAAACCTGTACTTGAATCTGTATTACTGTCTCATTATACTCTGTCCAAAATTAAATTGTTTTTCCACAACATGAATTCCTTTTGAAAAAAGCTTTTGATACATGTATTTTATAAATTTTAATGGACATAATAATTGTACATATTTATGGGATACAGTGATATTTCATTATGTGTATACAACATGAAATATTCAGATCATGGCAACTGGTTTATCAAAAATTTATCATTACATTGTGTTAGAAACATTCACTATCCTCTATACTATTTTGAAATATTCAATTAATTATTATCAACCATAAGAACATCATTGTGCTAGAGATCATTAGAAGTTATTCCTCCTATCCAGCTGCACCTCTGTTCCCATTAACCATCCTTTCTCCATTCCCCTGTTCTTCTCACTCTTCCTAGACTCTGGTAATCATTTTTCTACTCTCCACATCTATGACATCAACTTTTCAGTTTCTACATTTAAGTGAAAATATGTGGTGATTTTTTTGTCCATGACTTATTTCACTTAGTGTTCCACAGGCTCATTCATGTTGCTCTAAATGATAGAATTTCATTCTTTCTTGGCTGAAAAATATTCCATTGTGTGTGTGTGTGTATATGTGTGTATATATATATATATATATATATATATATATGCCACATTTTCTTTATTTATTCATCCACAAAGTGTCACCTAGGTTTATTCCATATCTTGGCTATTATGAATAGTGCTGTAATAACCATGGAAGTGATATCTCTTTGACATAATGATTTCATTTCCTTCGAATATATACTCAGAAATGGGGTTTCTGGATTATATGGTAGCTCTATTTTTGGTTTAGTTTTTTTTTTTTTTTGAGAAGCCCCAGTGTTTTTCATGATGGCTCTATTAATTTACATTCCCACCAGCAATTTATGAGAGTTCTCCGATGTTTGCATACTTGCCAGCACAAAAATGAATGCTTGATGTTCCCCAAACTTTTCCTTCTGTCTTCCTCCTTCCATATGGCAACTCTTTTCTACCACATACTTATGCCAAATCCTTGAAATCATCTTTTATTCCCATATTTCTCCCCAATTCTCAATTTGTGAATCTTCTAGGCATTACCTGTTCAGTGTAGCTACTCACCACACCACTATTACCATGCTGGCCCCCAAATTATTATTTTTTGCCCAGACTATTGCAGTAGCTTCCTAACTGAAGTTGCTGCTTCTCCCCTATAGGCTCATTTCAGACAGCATTCAGAGTAAAACTTCTGAATGTTTTACATGACTTGCACACCTGGAGTCTCTCAGCTAGTCTTTCTCAACTATATTTTAAATGCCAGAGTTATTATATCAACAGTCTACTTAGCTTATAGCCATGACCCCATCTCTGAAATGTTAAAGTTAAAAATAATCAGCATCCTCTTGTTTAAGTGGTTGATATCATTACTTTAGCACATAAATTTAGTGCATAAGAATATGGATGGGAGGAAATAAGTCAAACAGAGAACAGGATGCAAAAAACACTCATTGCTGGGGTCCAGCCCTAGCAGGAGTCTATGCGTTCCACACTGGTAAACGGGGCGCCAGGAGACAGCATCGGTGATGGATGGAGAATGAAAGACACAGACTCTAGTTCTGGTGCAATCAATCCCACTTTATTCTGGGGAAGGCTGGGTTTATATACATTTTTCTTCAGGCTGATGATGACAGGCTTATGATTAATAAAATCAAAGAAGTTTCCAAAGCATAAGCAGAAATTGTTTTTACCAAAAGATTATGAGAAAACAGTAACCTTACAGATTATCCTTACTTAATCACAATTATTTTAAGCATATCTAACTATGTCAATGAGCTAATACAATGTTTATTTCCTTAATATCTAAACTCTATATGACCTAAGACTATTTTTATTATTTTTGCAGTAAAGTGATAGACAAATAATGTCATGTGACCATCTCTACTAGGTCCTTCTGGTTAATATCTAAATTGCTGAGTTAAGGGTTACAGAAGGGCAGCAGTCCCAATGGTTATTGTGTACCAACGTTTATTATAGGGGTGACATATTTCTTGTAGGAAGGAAGGAATGTTATGAAACCTTATACTTTTACTTTACCACCACACATAAACAAAACCATCATCTGAATTAAACCACCCTGTAGGAGACAGGGGGAGATCTATATCTACCTTCTCTAAGGGCTTGCCTTTAGGGGGTTACCAGGGCTTGCCATAAATAAAATAAGCTAGTTCATATCTAGTAGCTACTGTGGGAGGTGCTTTGTACTTAGAACTTGGGGAAACATTGTTATATATAAATTTCTGGGTCCCAACAGATTCTGGCTGTGCCAGTAAATGCAGTGTTTGATTTTTAACATAATAAAAACATTCTCCTGTAGTGAGGTTAACATCACAGGGTTTCAACATGTGTTTTGTCTCGGTGATGTTTTTCTGGAAATTTGTAGAATATTACCACCACCTCTAGCAAGATCCTCAGACTGAAGTGAGTAATATATTATTAGGAAAACTCCACAGAATAACATCCAAGCTAGAGAGGCATACATCTGGCATACAATCCTTTTAGGATGAGTCTCCGCAATCATCCTTGAGTGGAACTCTGTGAAGCACTGCAAGGAGAGCCAGGTGCCCCCGCAACTCATTAGCAGTATCATAGAACAGAGGATCTCCTAGAGAAGCCACCAAAGGATATAAATCATAAGGTTTTGAGAGAATACCCAAATAGAGGAGTAAAACAGGGACTTTGGATGCCTTTGCTAAAAATCCCTGTCTCTTCTCTTGGACTTACTGATGCCCAATGGGTAACTAAAAACAGGAAAAAGTTTGGCATCTCTGACTTCATTTAGTATTTCTCTCTTTTATTACCTTATTAAACTGTGGGTCAGATTCCTGCTCAACTCTGGATCATATGATAGTTCTATTTCTAGTTTTTATTGTTGTTTTGTGGAGCCCCATAGAATTTTCATAATGGTTATACTAGTTTATATAAGCATAAGCATATTAATCATTTAAGGAGTATTCATCTAAAGTTAATAATGTGCTTACTTCAAGGCCAAGGGCATCAAGGTCATAAAAACTAAGGCATTTTTTACAAACTGCCTGCTATTGCTGTGTCCTGTTTTAGAGCCCTGGAGTAGTGCCTAGAAGTCTTCAGTCATTATCCTACATTTTCCACAGTGAGTCTTGCAGGCAGATCAACCAAGAAGAGATTGCCCTCCCTCAGCAGGAGCAGAATAGTCCCATGGGAACTGAATTGTCCTCCATTCCAGGATCATAGATCTAATAGATAAATAATATATGAAGCAAGAAGAATTTGACCCTGGAACTGCTGCAATTTTTTCAACACCAGGAAGACTTGGTGTGATCATAACTCAAGAAAATGATAAGCCAAACACAAGTTGACGAAGCCTGCTTATTACACATAGCTCTTGCCTCTGGCCCCAGTTCTTTCTCTATTTAAGGCAAAGCTCACATCAAACCTGAAAGATAGGACTGAGACACTTGAAATCACTTGCCTTTCCAATACAGTAACATTGATTAAAATTTCTTTCTTTCTTTTCCCCATTACTTTTTCCATTTGGTTTTTGGGGCATTTCAGATTTGTTAGGATCCCCAGAGTTAGGTCTCTGGTGTAGAACTTGTGTAACAGGAAAATTGCTGCATAAAATCAATGTGGCCCTATGTTGTGACACTGTTTTTCTGACTCAGCATTGATCTTAGCATTGATTACTCCTGGATTTTTATTTATTGTCTGTCTTTTTCTTTTTAAATATAAACTCCATGAGATTAGTAACCTCAATCTCTAGTGTCATAAGGAGTGCTTGGCACATAAATTAGGTGACTCAATCTGTATTCTCGAATACTCAAGACACAAAATTAGCCTCATAAAACTGTACTTTGTTGGAGTTTCTATGAAAAAAAAAAACAACCTAAATTGATCTCTTTTGTAGGTAACAATAAATTTATTAAAGGGGGTTCAATTATAAAATGGAAACACAAGGATTAACTTACATGGAAATAATATTCTGATGATTTTATTTAGAAAATAATAGTTTCTAGTCCCTGTTTTGCCAATTACCATTCAAAGTCATAGTAAATAGGACCTATTTATAGGTTGTTGTGTTAAA
The DNA here is from genome assembly GCF_902686455.1 of Sciurus vulgaris. Lineage (NCBI taxonomy): Eukaryota > Metazoa > Chordata > Mammalia > Rodentia > Sciuridae > Sciurus > Sciurus vulgaris. The sequence continues at coordinate 276,968 of NW_027632708.1, read as the reverse complement.
TGAGAAAATATGTGAAAACTCCTTAGGGTATCACTTATAACTACATAAAAAATGCAGCTATTTTGCTTTTATCATAATATTTGTATTAGTGGTATATTCCATCATAAAATCACTCAAAACTGATGTTGAGTCATCCTTAAGTTAACACATTGGTTAATCTACTCCCAACATCATTGGTGGCATAACATCTTTGGTGATTTCAATTCACTACATTCATAGGCTTTCACCAGGCCTACAGCTAGCAGAGAACAAACAGGTCAGGAGATTTCAGAGTCTAAACCAACTTATCACTAGAGTCAACAGAATTGAGCACACTCCTGAGAATGGAGTAGCCATTCCAGCACTCTACCCAAGAATTCCTGGACTAATCTTGATGCTGACTAGCAGCTTCAGCTCAGAGACATCCTCAGCGTGTGCCCCCTGGCAGCTGCACGGTGCCCGCCGTGTCTTCCCTGGCCCACCGGAAAGGCCAAGCACACAGGACCGGCGGGCAGAGCCTTTCCTGGCCAGATGGAGGGTGACGTGCCTGGCTTCTTACTAGCCCTACAGGCGAAGGGCAGACCCGAGTCGGTGCGGACTTGGGTGGAGGAGGAGGACTTAAGCCAGTACAACCTGACAGGTAAGTGGGCTGAAGAATCGCTCAGACCTGCCAACTCCTGGGCACTGGCCTGTTGCCAGCAGGGTCATGAGGGCTGCTTTCCCGCGGGCCCTGGGGCCTTCGGTCTGCCAGCAGTGGGTAGGCGCAGAGGGTACCAAGCCCAAGCCCCTTGAATGGGGGAAGGAGCTGTGCCTGGGCCCTATCCGGGTAGCCAGGCCGGTGGGAGGGGAAACTTGCAAAGATAAGAGCAGGTCTCAGAACAGACACTGTCCTGGAGCCCAAGGCTGTGCATTTGTCCATCAGGTTCCTGTGGTTTGGAGGCCTGGACTGTGCGGTTGCTTTGGTAAAACTCTGAAAACTCATGTCCCACTTTTGATTTCTTCTCAGTTGACTGTGCAGGTGCAGTTGATGATTTGCCCCTAGTTAATCACCCTCAAAGATATATTTTGACAAATGCAAACAAGCAAAAGTTTGTAGGCTCCTTATCGCATGTGTTGTTTATTCCAGGTCCATCTGACCTCCTCTTGGTCTTCTAAGCCTGGAGAGTGTGGGGAGTGACCTGTAGCGCCCACCCTCCACTCAGCCCCTCCCAAACTCCTTGTCTTTATTTATCAGGTCTGGAATGTGGTGGTGTCTTAGCAGAGTGAGCAGAATTGTGCTCAATAGTAATATAGTCATTTACTCATCATTTTATCGAAATGCTAGTGAGAGCATCCTATTGGGTGTTGGGTACAGGAGACAACAAAGCCAAGATGGGCCCTGTGCACCGAGTTTCTAGATTAGTGAATAATGATTTTCAAAGTCTGAAAACAATTGTTCATTCAGCTCATACTTATGCACTAAATACCACGGGAGTGTGAGGTTTTGTTGTTCTCAGAAGGAAACCAAAGGTGCAGTTCTGTGTTCTGCTTAGAAAAGTGATGGATGCAGATGTGTGGAGAGGGTGCATGTCTGAAGAGTAGGAGTCTGCCAGAGTTTTATCCAATCTAAGTATGAATTTTTGGACTGGTCTTTGTGTGTTCAGCATATCTCAACTAAAGTGTAAAGGGATAAATGCTTGCCTATCAACAGTGTGTGCACGTTGATGTTGATATCCAGCTACAGAAAAATCTACATGTGGATATGTGTTAGTGAAAGTGAGTAGACAAGAGGTTTGAATATGGAGAGGATGAGATAGAATGAGTAAAAGCAGAAGTATATAGAAAAATTAGTGGGGGTATTTATCAACTGGTGTTTATAAACTGATAGTGTAGGGAAAGAAACAGAAAGTAGAAGTAGCACAAGGCATAATATTGAATATTATAACTTGTAATTTCTATTTGCCAAAATAAATTAATATTTTGGGAAATTATTCTTTGTGAGTTAAATTTTTTTATTTTCCTAATTCCAGAAGTAGTTCCTGTTCTTTGTAAAACATTTGGGGAAATAGCCTATGCTTTTGGTTGTGCCAGTGCTTTCAGGTTGGTTCCTGGATTCGTGGTCATGGAGGATGATGCTACTTCAATGAGCCAGTTCTATAGAAGTTATCAGAAGTTGTACCAGGAAGCTAAACATGGAGACTACTTCCAAAAATTTTATGGTGACCTAATTCCCCACATTAAATGTTTTTCTGCCTAACTGTCTTGGATTTTTTTTTTTTTATCTTTACAGTTGTCTCAGGTATTAAATAGTATTATCTTTGTTGATATAGTTTCATATTTTAATTAAATGTCTTTTATGGTAATTACAGATTCACATTCTGTTTAAAAAACATAATAGACATCCCTTGTAATCTTACTCAGTTTTTTCCAATGGTAGTATCTTGCAAAACTATTTAGAATATTATAGCCCAGACATTTACTTGATATAATCAAGAGCCTGAATATTTCTGTTACTGGAGTCCTAGGACAGAGGCCTAACTTGGAGATCCAACAGATCAAGTGCGGCCGCTCTTCCAAACAACTAAACAAAAAAGGTATTTCTGAAAAACATGCCAGAGCCTCTGTCCTCCTTTTATAGATCCTGCAACATGCATATATTGGATCCTTTTGTTGTTGTAGGACAGAAGAGGCTGGACACATGAGGAGTTTTCAGGAAGCAGGTTCATTGACTGCAGGGTCCAGGGTAGCTCTTGCCTAAGAATTTTTCCTCTGAACAAAGATTTTGGAAAATTTTTGAAGTTTATATCCAGTGGGAGGAGGGACTTGGAAGTTTTACATGACTATTGCTTTGTGACCCATCCCCTAGACCAGGTTTTATAAGTTTTTGTCAAGAAAACAGAGATAACATCCTTTCGTACAATAAGCCTGCAGACTAACTCTGTCACACATTTTGTGTGCAAACCTGGCATTTACAGGAAAGAGGAAGCTTCAAACCCCAAGACATTCTGCTGATCTAACTAGAGGAGAATCTTAATTATGGCAAGGGTCTTTTGGGTGGGGGTATCTAGTCTGCTTCACTATAATACCTCCTAATCACAACTAGTAAAGTTTCCCCTTTCCTAAAGATGTATGTAATTAGATTGAGTAGTCCAGGATAATTCAGTACAATCTTCCCATCTCCAGACCCCAAACCTTAATTGTGTCTTTATTTATTTATTTGCCAAATAAAGTAACATACTCACTGATTTTGGGGTCTACACATGAATGCTTTGAAGGCCACTCTTTATCTACCACTCCAACATTTTACTTTTGAACTATTTATAGAAAGATAGATGCTCATAGATTTCCAATCATATCTCTGCTTCTCTGTTGAAGCATACAGTCCTATTTTTATTTTGTCCTTTAGAATGTGTCACTCCACAGCCCAGTAATGCTGTTGTTAGAAGGCCAGAGAAGGTGCTTGAAGACATCTTGGGAGACATGATTCATTGGAGAAAGCTTATAGCAGATCAGTGGCAGCTGCAGGAAGTGTTCCATGGCAACAGACTGACTGAGAGCATCTGTATCTCTTAAGGTGCTTCTCCAAGCAGTACCTCTCTTTCTGTAGTGTTTTGTTTAGTGGCATTGGCCAAATGAGTGACATATATCCTTTCCACAGTGTCCTCAGATCTTTGCTCATCCCCATTCAGGCAGGCTTATGTGTTAGATTGAAGAAGCAGTGACATCAGCATTAGTTTGCTTATATGACCAGCATTCCAAGGAGCAACGGACCCAGTGTACATGCAAAGAAAGTAGATTTTCACACATAACATTAACTTGCCCTAGTCCCAGTGTGAATGAGAGAAATCCTGTGTCCTTTAAGATAATATGTTTCTGAACTTTCCAGATTAGTCTTGCTCTCATTTTTCCCTTAACTTTGGTATGTTTTTGGGAACAGAAAGGGAGCATTCAGGGTCATGGTGTTTTACTGTTCCCCTTTTCTTTAGTAACAGCACAACACAAATGACAAATTTATATGGGTGCCATTAATCAAGCATGTGAACTATCCATATGTTGTTTGTTAAGTTGCATCATTACCAGGGGCGCTTCATTTCCAGGAAAGGACAATGGCATGAGTAGGGCATTAGAGAACAAATTCCAAGCTAAATTTCTCATCTCTCAAGTGGATTATATAACAGTGACAGGCTATTTTAGGGCTTCAATTGGTGACCCAAGTCTGCACATAAAGTAATTTGGAAATCAGCTAATGTTTTTATACATAGAACTTCCCAGTAAAACATATGGGCAGTAAAATTCGACATTAAGGGAATGTAAGTCATGTTCTTCATTCAGAGTCTTAGAGCTTGGCCCATGTACATGTCTACTCTGTGGTTTTGCTGTATTTTTTATTTCTAGGAATTGATCTACACTCTTATCAACTGGAGGAAGTCAACTGGCTGGTCTAACACTTCCACTGTCAGAATGGCTGCATCTTGGGAGATGAGATGGGCCTTGGTGATACTTGCCAGGTATGTTAATGTGGAACAAGCACTGTACACCTCCAGCAAAATACCTCCTCACATTTCATTACCATCTTAGCTGTTAGCTACAAGATCTATTTTTATACTAGGACATGAAATGCCTCACTTTTATTAAGAGATCACAAACTTGGAGTTGATATTTCTAATTGTGGGGGTGGTTAAGAATCATGTCATTACCCTTATTTTACCTGAGCTTTGACATGTATCTACGAGAAGAGTTAATTACTTGAGTGAGAAGTGCAGTTAATGGGCCCAGGCTTAGGACTTTTCTCTATGTTAAGCATGTATGATTGCCCGAGGATCAAATTGACTCTGACCTACTTAATAACACTTCATGAAGTTAACTGTATTGCTTCTAATTCTAATCTCCCTTCCTCAGTGGGGGTGTTTTGGGTTGGGGCTGCTTCCCATTTTTATACTGTGATAGAGAAATGAAGGGGAAGTACACTATTTTCCAAAATGCAACTTAGACATCTAATGGCCTTAAAAGGGTTGAGGTATGGGGCTGGGGTTTTAGCTCAGTGTTAGAGCACTTGCCTAGCATGTGTGAGGCACCTTGTTCAGTTCTCAGCACCACATATAAATAAATATAATAAGGATCCATTGACAACTAAAAATTTTTTTTCAAAGAGTGTTGCAGGTGAGGTAGAGCCTAGAAACATGGAGAATCAGATGTGGCCTCCTTGGGCATTGATCAATAGGTGGTGTGTTGAAATTGATGCTTCTGTCAGGATAATCAGCAATACTGACCTGGGTTGACATATGTGGGCTTGGATTAAAAGAAAGTTCAGTTACAACACCCCTTGGGTTAATCACACAAGGATTACTTATCTGAAGAATACCAAAAATATCCTGGTATAATTATGATATGTCACAGGTAGTTTGATCAGAAATTAGGAGGATAATATCTTTCTAATCCCAAGAAAGTTTCACCAGTAGTCACTGGTGAGAATGAGCAAGGGTCTCATCATCTTTTTAGAAGTTTCCCATCCCCTCCAATGCTCACTTTACATATATATAGTTTGAACTGGAGCAGTGCTGCATGTAGGCTAGTCTGATTATATGAAAGCTACTTTATTTAGTCCAGGTGTACCTCATCAATCTGGTATTATTCAGAACACAATATGACATCTCAGTAGGGTCCCCTGAGATTCATCACTGATCCCTCTTAGCTTTCTTGGACAAAGAAAATGTTCCTGGTTTATTCCTGCACTGAAAATTATGAAAGTAGAATAAAACTCAAATTTCTGGAGGTGGGGTGTCCTCCCTATAATCTCTTTTGTCTCAGTCATTGAAATTGTCCTACTGACTTCATTGAGAAGCAGAAAATTCCACTTGTCCTTTGCCTTTCCAGCTCTAGTTAAAATTCTTTAAATACATACCAACTCCCAATCTGTTTTGGTAGAAGAGTTTAGAATTTTTGCATTTACATTATGAAGAATATTGCTTTGCAATTTTCCTTTCTTATAATAATTTTGTCTGGTTTTAGTATTTTGGTAAATTTGGCCTCATAGAATAAGTTGAATAGTGTTCCTCTTAAATTTTCAGGAAGAGGTTATGTAGAATTGTTATTGTTTATTTTTTAGATGTTTGATAGAATTCACTAATGACTCCAGATTAATTTTGTAGACACAACTGATTTTTGGTAATAAAAGATAAACTTTTTTCTAAATTGTTTCTTCAGGGAATGCTAAACAGAAAAATTTTGATCCAATTAAGTAACTTATTAGAGGGTTGCTGTGGGCACAGTTTGGGCTGGGATAGTTAAATAAGAAAATTATTTTTTTTATGAAATTAATATGATCATGTCATAAAAAGTGAACTGCCACTCTATCATCACAGCATTCTAATCACCTGCAAGCAGCAAGTATGTTTTATATCAATAAAATTATAGTGCACATACAGCTCCTATGGTTTCTATTTGTTAATGTACCACTGCCACTGTAATGTTGCATTTTATTATATTCACAATCATTTTCAACTAGCTGTATAAAATGCCATCAAGAGAATTTATAATTTACTTAAATATTCTATTGATATGTGTCATGAGTCCCTCCCTTTTCTTTGGTTACTTAAGTTAATTTTGATGTGAATGTCATTGAGCATATAGTTTTCACAGGATTTTGAATATGAGCTTTAGGACCTATTTTTTCCTCAGAAATATCACAGTGTTTGGGGATGCAAGCTCTTCAAATGTTTTCATACGCTTAGAGTATTATTTTTCCTTGTATATCACAGCAATTTTAGAAACATAAGTGCCTACAGGCATCCACTGAAGTATACCCATTTGGCTTTATAAAGTTTCATTTTATACCCATACTTCTACTTAGAATGATTTATTGTCTATTTTCCCCATTTGAATGTGTGTTCTAGATATGAGCATATACAAATATGGCATAACAAATCCCACTATTCAATGTAATTATAATGTACCAATTAAAAAAGACCAAGGGCCTTTATAGGTTTAGTTTACATAGAACTTGAGCCAATAGAAGGTACTCTGTAAATTTATACAGAAGGAAGAAAAACACAGAAGGCAGGAGACAGTTGGGAAGGAAGGAAAGCACTCTCATCAGGGCAGCTGGGCCAGCAGCAGAGGCCACAATGTATAAGTCCTGCTTATAGTCAGGTCTTAGCATTTATGTCTTGCTGTTTTTAAGTATGCCTGATCTTTTCCATCAGTTGTGTTGTGTTTCATTGATTTTTTTCTGACTTTTTTTGCTTGTGTTAGAAGTTCAATTACACAAATATTGAGACTTATTGCTCATTAACTCCTAAAGTAATTGAACCCCATCAATTTCCTCAGCAAGCTCACTGAGGCTTACCTAATTTCACTCTAAGAATGTATGAGTGTCCTAATGTGTGAAAGATTGTCCATAATTTCTTTATGAAGTAATTCATATATAACAGTTTGTGTTTTCAACCTACAGCTGTGGGAACTTTGTTGTTTCTTATGGGAAAATGTGATCAAAACTGCCTTCTTGCTTTGTTTCAGATGATTGCTCTCATAATTTACTTGGCAGAAAGGTTAAATGATTAAGGACCATTTCTGATTCTCTGTTTCCTGTCTGTTTTGAACAACTGGAAAGAAGAGATGGAAAAGTAGAGTAGATATGGCTGGACTTGTATTATTTCTGTTGATATTTTTCTAGATGATGTGTAAAATATCATAAATCAAAATCTTGTCATATTCAATGATTTTATTCCAGAATGCTTGAAGCAAAACAGTGTAGGTTAAGACACAGGGTCTGAAAGGGGAGGGTCCAATGGGTGTTACTGTTACCATTATGCAATTTCAAGGCTAGTACTTACTACTTTTTGTTCCTGTATTTATTCCTTAGTGCCTGATTTTGAGATAGATATCCTCTAGCATACCAAATGATGTCTTTATTTCCTTTCTTTTATATATTTTTGAAAAAAATTTCTTAATGGTTTCCCTAGTGATTATAATAAACATCTTCACTTAAAATAAATTTGTACAGATTGATGCCAACAATTTCAATAGTATACAAAGCTTTACTTCAATATAGTTTTCTCTCTCCCTTCTCATTGCTCTTATTGTCATATAAATTGCATCTTTTGGTACCATAAATAAAATTTACTTATCAAAGGGAGAAATTGTCCTTCCCATAGAAACATAGGAAGTAAACAAAATGAGAAACATCATTGCATTTTCAGTTAGCACAAGATCCTGTTAGAACTGATCCTTCTCCCTGCTTACCACAGACCTTCCTCTGAGGTTTTACCTTATGCTATATAACAATTCAGACTCCCAGTATTCTTTCTGGGATCAGCACCTAATGAATCGTGTGGGCACATTGCAGTCCTTTCATGACATGCACACACCATCTCATGACTCTAGCATTTGTGTTCATCTGCCTCTTTTCTTGGATTTAGATTTTCTCCAGGTCTTTCCTGTATAAGGTATGCAGGGGACAAGGAGAAAGAGTGCATCTTTGGCAAGATCTAAAGCAGGAGTCATTTTCATGCACTGCTGACTACCTATGAGGTATTCATTTGTTTCTTTAAAGAAAATTCCTAACCTGGGTCCTTAGAAATTGTAAAATCCACTGAAATTATATTTAAAATTTTTTGAGAGCACACATTTTTCTAGGGGGACAGCCTATCTTCATCATGCTCTAAAAGAGGGACTGTGACCAAAAGAAGTGAAGGATCACTGTGCTTCAAGTTAGCTAGATATATTTCTCTATTTTTCCAGGTGGATCAAGGGGGAAAGCTTCCCTGGAAAGTGGCACTTTAGCTTCCTCTTTTGACAACTAGCAGGAGACCAGCAGGCAGGTGAGAGGGTTTTGTATACAGAGGCATCATGTCTGATAATGGGATTATAGGAATGGGGGGTGCTTAATTCCAGTCTCCTTTTATATCCTTGCTTAAACTAAGACTGGGTAACTGTAAGACCTTCCACTTAACCATACCTCCCTCTGTTCATATGATAGTGCTTGTTTAGAAATTGGGCTTACACGTGTTTACAAAGTTAACAAGTTAAAAGACTTAGAGCCTGTGGTTTAAGAGAATTATGAAGAAATAAGAAACTAGCTTATTAATAACAGAAGGTATCAATTGGAGTGTTTTTATTTTTTTAATTTCTTTTTTTTTGTTTTAAATACCAGGGATTGAGCTCAAGGGTGTTTATCCACTGAGCCACATTTCCAGCTCTTTATATTTTTCATTTGAGACTAGTTCTCACCAAGTTTCTTAGGACCTCATTTAAGTTGTTGAGGCTTGCTTTGCACTGGTCATTCTCGTGTCTCAGTCTCCCAAAGTCATTGGGATTGCAGGTATGTACCACCACCCCCAACAACACCAGTCTTTTTAATGTGTCTTCCTTAATTTTTTAGATTTGCTTAAAAGATGCACCATTTCTAAAATTGTGAGTATATTTTACTCTGTCAGAAACTCTGCTGTGTGTGTGGAACTCTTATCTCTTCTTACATTGTTTGGTACTGTGCCACTTTCCTGATATATCTGGTCTGTCTTCTTTAGGTTCTGCTTATTCTTAGGCAGACATAGTGGGAGTCTTGTGTTCTAGTCTCTACTCATTAGCTATGTGTCCTTGAGTTAGCTATTTAATTTCCTTGAACTGCAGTGTCCTCAATGGTAAAGAGGGGATAACAGTCTTTCTTTGGATGACTGTTGTGAGAACGGAGATTACATCTACATAGTTGATGTTTAGTAGTAGATTCCTAGTTTTTTGTTTGTTTGCTTGTTTCTTTGTTTTTGTTTTGGTACTGGGAATTGAATCCAGGAGTTCTCTACCACTGATCTACATCTTTAGTCCTATTTCTTTTATTTTAACATGTTGATACAGTGTTTCTGTGAGTTGCCAAGGATGGCCTTGAATTTGTAATCCTCCTGCCTTAACTCAAAGAATCTCTAGGATTAAAGGTTGGTGCCACATCATCCTGCCTAGACACTAGATTTGTTACCTTGTAACTTGCATAGTCATCTTTCAGGACTGCTATTTGGTGATTTTACTGTAATATAGGAGGCTTTTCCTGGAAATAACAAAGTTCTGTGGTATACATACACAATGGAATATTATAAAGCAATAAAGAAGAATAAAATTATGGCATTTGCAGGTAAATGAATGAAATTGGAGAATATCATGCTAAGAAAAATAAGCCAATCCCAGAAAACCAATGGTCGAATGTTTTCTCTGATCAGTGGATGATAACACTGAATAGAGGTGGGGGAGTAGGGGTAAGAGAAGAATGGAGGAACTTTAGATTATGTAGAGGGAAATGAGAGAGGGAGGAGGTGTGGGTATGAAAGATGGAATGAGACAGACATCAATACCCTTTGTACATATACAATTACACTAATGGTGTGAATCTACATCGTGTACAGCCACACAAAGAGTTGTAACACATTTTTGTGTGTGCAATGATTTAAAATGCAGTCTAGAAAAATTTTATAAAGGCCTTAAAAATAAATAACAAAGTAACAATCAGTGCTGTAGAATTAACTTTTTAGAAAGGATGTTTGAAGTATACTTCTAATTTGTCATTTTAAATTACATTTTGGTAGCAGGGATTGAACTCAGGGACATTTTACCACTGAGCTGCATGTGCAACTCTTTTCATTGTTTAGTCTGAAAGAGTCTCCCTAAGTTGTTGAAGCTGGACTCGAATTTGTCATCCTCCAGCTTCCCAAGTAGTTGTCATTATAGATGTGCTCCATCCTGCCCTGTGTGCAGTCCATAATTTATGGAATCACTTTTGCTATTGCACATAATTTGAGTTTGAAAAAACCAGCATTAACATGTATTCACCATTATAGTATCACACAGAATGGTTTCACAGGCTTAAAAGTCGTATATCCCATGTATTCATTGTTCTTTCTCCCCTCTAACTCCCCTTTGAAAACATGTAGTTTAGGTCTGTACATAGTCAACTAAATTGATATGTTTTTAGACAGATTTCTGCAGTGATAAATGAACCTGTTTTGGGGGGTTAGGGGTAGTGACAAAAGTAGTATTGAACATGGCTAATTACTTTTTCTTTCTCTTTTATATAGGAGATAATATTTACTAAAATTTAGTTGTCAAATGAGCAAGAACATACTCCAATAAAATACATTTTTTTGGGAGATGCTTCAACTCTCTTTTGAATGTTTTTGATTTCCTGGCAAAAATGATCTTATAGTTCTGCCTACAGTTGCAGATGTATTGGGCATACCTTACAACCCCCCCCCCATTAACCTAGTCAAAAATTTTGACTATTCACATGGACTCATGAAAAGAACAATTTCTTATAGAACATTGCCTCCAATCTCTCATCTGTCATATTTTTTTGGTATGATACTCTTGATTTCATTCCCCTCTCTCAATCTCTTGTATCATTCTGGCAAAGTAGGTAAGAAACATCATTGTAACCTAGTGCTGCCCTTTTTATCGGAGAAGCCGGTGGAATATGAACTACATTCTCCTTGTTTACCTGGTGAAAGTTTGCTCACTCATGAGAACACACTTGGTAATTTCTGAGATGATAATTGAAATTTGGTCTTCATCCTATAATAAATCACTTAACTTTGAGTTCATTTAGTGGAAAATCTTAGATCCAAATTCTGTATTTAATGGCCTAGATGTTTCAGTTTTTAGAGTCTTATTGAAGATGTAATCAGTTTTTATTAGTTTCAAACATTTTTATCCCCTGTCTGGTAAGGCAACTCTCTCTCTGGTGTCCTCTTTTTCTCCTTTGTAGGGACCCTTGATTGTGTCTCTTTGCCATAAGTTTGTACTTTAATATTTAAAATTATATATATATATATATATATATATATATATATAATATGACTTTTCAACTTTGCTGTATCATTTAATTCTCCTGGTATAAGCTCTTGTGTCAGTTCAGAGGTTGACCTTACTTGGCCTAATACTTTTATTGCTGTTTTTCTGCCTTCATTCATCTCTCCTGTTATTGGTGTTCTTATCTGTTTCTCAATGTTTTTCCATTTTTTTTTCTTTTGGTAATGCTGGTGATTGACCCAGAGCTTCATGCATGCTAGGCAAGTGATTTGCCAGTGAGCTGCATACCCTGCCCTGTTTCTCAAAAATTTAAAAAAGTCTTTTCTTTATTGGATATCTTATGGCAGAATGTCAAGAAACATCCAGAAATCTTGATGTCTTGCATCTGATGTACTGCAAATTTAAGAAACAGATATTTTGTTAGTGTACATCTTGTTTCTTGCTTGTAGCAGAGAGGCCTGAAGCTGTAGCTCTGGCTTTTCAAACTCCTTGAGTGTGTGTGTTTACTCAGATGCCCGAGTTAACTCCTCTTGTGGGTCATAACATTTTTGAATCCTTACATAAATTGAATAATAATAACCATAGTGAATAATTTTATAATACTCAGAGTTCACAAAGTGATGTTACTTATATTCCTATGACAGTGTCTTTACAGATTATTATCCACTTCTTTTAGTTGAAACTGAAGAGATATTATCTTCTACATTAAGCAGAGTGTACCACTTGAACTTGAGCCTCCTAATTTCATGTGCCTTAACTCATTTCATTAAATCATGCCACTCTGCATTTCAACAAATGTTGTCATGAGCAACTCGGCTTTGCTGCCCAATTTTAGATAATTTTAATTGCATTTATTTACATATTCTAGTTCTCAGTGGTTTTCAGTCTCCTGTTGACTGGAACTCCTATCCAAAACAGCCTCCAAGAGCTCCACTCTCTCCTCAGTTTTGTGGAACCTGAGCTTTTTCCAAGGAATAGGTGGAAGATTTTGTTCAATATTACCAGGATATTGAAAAAGAGTCCAATCAGGTTAATTCCCATTCAACAAATCATCCCCAAGAGATCTTGACACACAAACTTTCCTAATGCATCACAGTTACAGAGAGAAAAGAAAGGGAATGGATAACCAGAGGATTCATGTGGTTCTTCAGATAAAGAATCACAAACACAATGCAGATGTTGGGTCCCTCATGTTGTGTCCAGTTATCTGCTATTCATGACTCATATTTGTTTGTTACATGATTCTACACTGAGGCTTATTTGGTTCATTTTTGGAAGAAGGTAGAAAGTACCAACTGATCTGTATACTTTAAAAAAAAAAAACAACTTGTAATTTTCTTTTTAATTTTTTTTTTCTTTTTGTGGTATTGGAGATTGAATCCAGGGGTGCATTACCACTGAGATACATTCCCAGTGCTTTTGTAAAAATTTGGAAACAGCATCTTGCTATGTTTCTTAGGCTGGCCTTCAACTTGCCATCCTCCTTTCTTGAGTATATGTTATAATGCCTGGCTTCAAGTTGTAAATTTTTATAAAGATTTTACTTTCCATGCCACTTCCCAGTGCAGAAAAGTAATTGCATGCTGTAGTCCTAAACTGTCCTTAAGAATACTGCAATACTGTTATTTTCTCTTTAACACTTTGCAGAAACCAAAAGACTGAGATGAGTGGGACGTGGAAGTGAAAAGGGAAGCCTTCATCCATATAACCAGTAACTTTCTATTATATCTTTGCCTCTCTGCCTTGTGGAATTATCTGAATATTCCTGTAATATCTGAATATCCTAGGTTGATTATCCAAAACAAATTGCAGGAGGCTAACTAGTGATTATGTATGTACTGGTTAAATATGAGTTGCAAGACTTCGTATAGCACAAATTCCCATACCACAGGATAAAGATTACCTCGTGAACCTGCTCTGATTGATTTCTCCCACATTTAGAGTTGCCAGATTAAATATAGGACATCCAAATACATGTGATATGGGACAAACATATATTGAAAAATGATTAATATGTTTATCTGAATTTCAGATTTAGCTGGTTGCTTATATTTTTATTTTCTGTTTCTGATAATCCTATGTGAAGTTTAATTCTAATTTAGCATTATTTTTGAAAATCAGGGATACCTGGTCAATGCACAAGGGATTAGAAGTCAAAAACTCAAGTTTGAATGCTGGCAATATTCACATTTACCTGTGTGTCCTTGGATAAGTTGCTTAGTTCCTCTGAGACTCACTTAACTGTTGTGAAAACAGTGGCAGTATTACTTGCCATACATTTCTAGTCTGTTATGCTGCTCAGTGAGATTAAATGCAAGAATACCTTGGAAAACAGTTTCTTGAAAATGAGATTATTAAGAAGAATCAAGCTCTTTTAATGTTTGTATTTTGGGGTTTAAAAGACAGAAACAAGTCCAGAAGGTATAGGAAAGAACCCAGTAAAGGCAGAAATCAGATGGTCCTCTAATTATGTGTGTTCAGCTTACAATTTTTTGACATTACCATTTCACAAAATCATTACACATTCAATAGAAACAATACTTTGAATTTAGAATTTTTATTAATGTACATATTTGTGCTTATTTTTGAGGTATTGGTGTTTTGATTCATGTATACATTGAGTAGTGATCAATTTAGATAGTTAACATATCATATACACAAACTTCTTTATGTTGAGTATATTCAAAATTGTGTCTGAATTCTAAGTGGTTTGAGATATATAATGCATTATTGTTATATTAAAATGTTCAGAGTCATCAATCATCAGGGAAATGAAAATCCTGACCACAATAAGAAACTACCTCATCCCAGTGAGAACAGTTATTACAAAAAGACAAAAAAATTAACAAATGCTAGCAAGGATGTGGTGAAAGAGGAATTCTGATATACTCTTGGCAGGAGTAAATTGGTCCAAATATAATGGAAAACAGGATGGAGTTTCCTCACAAAACAAAAACTAGAACTGCTGTACAATTCAGCAATCCCATCAAATTAAGGGACATCAACATGTCACAGAGATATCCTTACTCCTTTGTTTATTGCAGCACCATTTACAGTACCCCAAATTTGGAACTAACCTAAATGTCCATTAGCAGATGACAAAAGAAAGCGTGGTGTATGTACACAATGGATACTATTCAGTCATAAGACAATATGAGTATCATGTTGACATAAGACAACATGAGTATCAGTCTTTTCCAGGCTAGAGATACTTTGTAAGGTACTGTCCTGTGAGGGTTGGTGGCAGCAGCAAGTCACAACTCCCCAGTTCCCCGGGTGAACATGAGGGTAAATACCTGATACTCTACAGTCTTCTATGTTGTCAGTGTTTTTTAGACACAGGTTTTTAATAAATTATATAAAGTATTCAACAGCTTTTCATAAAATATTATTGTTAGATTATTTTGCCTAAGTTGAATATTGTAAATGTTGTGAGAACATTTAATGTATGGTGGGCTAAGTTGTGATGTTTGGTTTGTTAGGTTTGTTAAATATATTTTCAGTTTTGTAGGGTTTATAAGAATGCAATCACTTTGTAAGTCCAAGAGTGTCTGTACTGTGAAAATTGCTATACTAATCTAGAATGCAGAATTAGCTTGAAAATGAGGAAAGTAAATTGCTATATGTTCTCTAGTAGTTCAGTTCCTTTCTTGTATTTTTAAAACCACTTTCTTGTATTTTTTTTCCTTACACAGCAAGTGAACTATACAGCCTCTTTCAGCCATTTCTGAGGACAGTAAAAGCTGAGGTAGCTACAGAGCTTCCCAAGAAGACAGAAGTAGTGATATACCATGTCATGCCAGCTTTGCAGAAAAAATACTACAAGGCTATATTGATGAAAGACCAAGGTAATCAGAGGGCAGTTCATCCATTTAGAAACTAAATGAGGATGTGGTTGGGGGCAGGGAAATATTTTATAATTGTGCTCACTTTGTATGGCAAGAATATAGAGTAGCATTTTGTATTCTGAATGATACTCAGGTCAGCTGCAGTAAGACATTGGCAGGATTAAGTGTATCAGATTTAGTTGTTGCATGATGAAATTTCCCTTTTTCCTTTTGCCTAGTTTTTCTTATTCCTTACAAGGAAGCAAACACTTTTAAATATCCATTCATAACATTTGTCCTTCATTTGCTCCCCCCCTCTTAAATCCACAATAGAAGTTAAAGAAGGAAATTTCAGAAATTTCCAGTCATTATAACTAACCACCCCACAAGTTCAATTTATAGACTTTCTTCTCAGAACAAAGTGATATATAGGAAAGTTCCACGTGGATATGCTACTAATTCTCAGAGCAGATGAGTCATTGGGAGTTAGTATAAATTTGAGGAATGTCCAATAAAATTAGTAAGTTTATTTATAAAGAGTTGGGTTTGTTTTTTGTTTCTGCTTTTGATTTGTTAGTCCATTTTTATTTCTCGCTTCAAAATTACAGATGTATTTGAAAATGAAATGGTATAGAAAGTCAAACTTCAGAATATCTTATCCCAGCTTCAAAAGTGTGTGGATCACCCATATTTGTTTGATGGTGAGGCAGTGTCCTTTTTCCCCACATTGTTTTTCTTTAGTAGTTCTGGGTCCAAAATCATAGCAGAATTCTTCAAAAACAAAACAAAACAAAAAAAAACAAAAAAAAAACCCTACCTGTATTTACTGTATGTATTTTGCTTATTCTCATTTTCTCTGTATTATATAATGTTATTCAGATTTCTTCAGATGTTCCTGTAATATCCCTTATGGCTATGTTTTTCTTTTTCTCTCTTAATCCAAGATCCATAGATTCTGTATTGCATTTGCCATGTCTCTATTTTTCTGCAATGTTTTTAAGATTTTGGGGGGTTGCAGGGAGGGGACCTTTTTGTCTTTCATGATGTTGACAGTTATGGATCATAAAACTGGTAGTTTTACAAAATGTGTCTTAATCTGGATTTGTCTGAGCATTTCTTGGTGATTAGATTTTTCTCTAGTCTTCAACCTACTCAATCACTATGCCAAGTTCACCAGTGATCTCTGTGATACCCAGTGATTGTCAACTCACATTTCAGTTAACCTCTCAGAAACCCTTGACACAGTAGATCACTTTTTCCTTGAAATATTCTTCACTCAGCCTCTGAAGTAGCACTTTCACTTGCTTTTCCTCCTGCCCACATGCTTCTTAGAAACATTTGCTGCTTCCTCTTCATCTTGCTGACTTCTGTATGTTTCTAAGCACTGCTTTAGTTCTTGCCTACAAAATTAATGTGTTCTGTTTTCATTTTTATTCAAATAATGATTTTTTTCTTACACAATCTGATATGCAATCTCTGGCCATGGAGGCTCCAGTATAGAAAGAAAGCAAAAGGTTTGCTGTACTTGTGTTAAAGACTTTTTGCCAAGTAGCACTGTGAACTATTTAAAAGTTTAACAGGATGTTAATAAGATGCACATTAGAATTTTTTTTAAGGAAGAAGAGGCATTAGAAATGTAGTTTTTGAAGGAAAACTTCAAAAATATTCTTTCTTTAAGTTTTTAAATTTTGTTCTAATTAGTTGTACATGGTAGAATGCATTCATACATTTTTATAGATCATACATAAATAAAGTATAATTTCTCATTTTTCTGATTATACATTTAGGATCACATTGGTCATGCAGTCATATATGTACACAAGGTAAAAATGTCTGTTCCACTCAACTGTCCTTCCTGCCCCCATACCCCTTCCCTTCCATTCACTTCCTCTACCTAATGTAAAGTAACTTTATTCTCCCTCTACCCCACCTTATTGTGAATAAACATCTGCAGATCAGAGAAAACATTTGGCCTTTAATTTTGGGCGTTTGGTTTATTTCAGTTATCATGACATTCTCTAACTCCATCCATATACCAGCAAATGCCATAATTTCATTCTTTTTTTAAAGCTGAGTAGTATTCCATCATATATACATACCACATTTTCTTTATCCAGTCATCTGTTGAAGGGAATCTAGGTTGATTTCATAGTTAAGCTATTGTGAATTAAGCTGCTGTAAACATTGATGTGGCTGCATCACTGTAGTATTCTCATTTAAAGTCCTTTAGGTATAAACCAACATGTGGGATACCTGGGTCAAATGGTGGTTCCATTCCAAGTTTTCTGAGGAATCATCATACTGCTTTCTATAATGGTTGCACCAATTTGTATTCCCAGGAGCAATGTATGAGTGTACCTTTTCCCCCATATCCTTGTTAACATGTATTCTTAAATACCATTCTAATTACCATTCTAATTGGAATGAGAAGAAATCTTAGAGTAGAGTGATTTGCATTTCTCTAACTTCCAGCAGTGTATTTGTATTTGTTGATCAATTGTATAACTTCTGTGACATGTCGTTTAGCCCATTTATTGATTGTGTTATTTGTTTTTGGTGTTAAGTTTTTTGAGTTCTTTATATATCCTAGAGATTAATGCTTTATATGAGGTGCATGTGGTAAAGATTTTCTCCCCCTCTGTAGGCTCTCTCTTCACATTATTGATTGTTTCTTTTGCTGAGGAGAAGCTTTCTAGTTTGAATCCATTTCATTTATTGATTCTTGATTGAACATATTGCACTTTAAGGGTCTTGTTAAGGAAATCAGATTCCAGGCTGACATGGTATAGATTTGGGCCTAGTTTTTCTTCTATTAGGCCTGAGTCTTTGATCCACTTTGAGTTGAGTTTCATGCAGGGAGAGAGATAAAGGTGTGATTTCATTTTGTTATATGTTCTTTCCATTTTTCCCAGCACCATTTGTTAAATAGGCTATCTTTTCTCCAGTGAATATTTTTGGCACACTTGTCTAGTATGAGATACCTGATTTTATGTGGGATGTCTCTGTGTCTTCTATTCTGTACTATTGGTTTATGTGTCTGTTTTGACACCAAACCATGCTGTTTTTATTACTATACCTCTGTAGTTTAGTTTAAGGTCTGGTAATGTGATGTCTCCTTCATTATTCTTGCTAAGGATTGCTTTGGCTACTCTGGATCTCTAATTTTTCCAAATGAATTTCATGATTGTTTTTTCTAGTTCTATGAAGAATGTTATTGGGATTTTAATAAGAATTGCATTAAATTTGTATAACACTTTTGATAGTATAGCCATTTTGATAATATTAATTCTACCTTTCCAGGAGCATGGGAGGTCTTTCCATCCTCTAATGTCATCTTCAATTTCTTTCTTTAGTGTTTGTAATTTTCATTGTAGAGTTCTTTCACCTCTTTTGTTAAATTGATAACTTTTTTTTTTTTTAGGCTACTGTGAATGGGATAGTTTACTCTCTTATCTGGGGATAAGGGGGTAATTTTCTTTATTTCTCTCTTAGTGAATTCATTACTAATATATAGGAAGGCATTTAATTTATGGGTATTTATTTTTTACCCTGCTAATTTGCTGAGTTTATTTATTAGTTCTAGAAGTTTTCAGGTGGAAGTTTTTAGATCTTCTAAATAAAAATCATGTTATTGCCAAATAGTGATAGTTTGAGTTCTTCTTTACCTATTTGTATACCTTTAATTTCTTTCTCTTTTCTAATTGTTCTGGCTAGAGGTTCATGGATATTTTTGCATAAAGGTGATGAAAGGGCATCCTTGTTTTGTTCCAGATTTTAGAGGGAATGCTTTCCAATTTTTCTCCATTTAGAATTATGTTGGCCTTCGGATTAGCACATGTGGCTTTTATGATGTTGAGTTTGTTCCTACTATACTTAAGTTTTCCTAGTTTTTTAAACATGATGGGGTCCTATATTTTGTCAAATGTTTTTTCTGTATCTATTGAGTAAATGATTCTTGTTTTTAAGACTATTGATATAATGAATTACATTTATTGTTTTCCATATGTTGAACCAGTTCTGCATCCCTGGGATGAACCACACTTAGAGAGAGAGAGAGAGAGAGAGAGAGAGAGAGAGAGAGAGAGAGAGAGAGAAAGAAAGTTAAAAATATAAGAATATACAGCAGAACTGCAAAGCACCATGCATATATCTCCATCCTCAACAAATTGGTGAATGAAAAACACCATGTTCCAAATATGGTGGAGAGAGATGTCAGAGGAAAAAATTAAATAAAATAAATCTCAGTGCAAAATTGAAAAACTGTCTCTGTTAGCATCCAAAACTTCTCAGCCCTGTCTCTGACTTCCCACAGACTGCCTGACCCAGACAGGTCCTGACAGAGCCAGTCACTATCCCATGAATCTGGACCTCAGATGTCTTAGGTTTGACCATGTTTCAGTCCCAAGATCTCAGTGATACTGGAAATAGGAAATAGACCACCAGGGATGAACAATCCTTAGAGACAATAACTAGATGGCAGCAACCAGCACCCCCAGGAAGAATACCCCAAGTACAGTCAAACCCAGAGGCACCTGACTCTCAACCTCCAGGTTCTGGTGGGTGTCCCCAAACAGGTGCACCTTGACTCCCCAAGATGGCAATAACAGGAAAACTGCCAGTATCTCATACCTCAGGCTCTGACTAGTGTCTCAAAATGGATGTAATCATGTGTAACCAAACCTGGAGTCTCCCTGGCAGCAAACCTCGGGGCAGTGGTAGATGTGGTAAGTGGCAGGGGGTCAGTGACAACAGTCAGGTGCACAGCAGCAGCTCAGTCATCTGTGTTGTTGGCAGTGGTGAGAGATCAGCAGTCGCAGTGGTGGCAGCTGTGGCTGTAGCTGCAGTGGCAACCATAGAGAAGACCTCCAGGTGACCACCAGAGAGCAGCAGTGGCTTTGGCAGCAGGGATGTCAGGGGCAGCAATGCCAGTGGCAGCAATGTAGACCACAGGTGTGTCCAGAGAAAAGACCTCTGGTGTGCAGCAGCAGTGTGGGCAGCAGTACCCAAAGAAAACACCTCCAGGCATCTAGGGAAGTGGCCTCTGGGGCACTTGTGCCCCAACTAAAAGAAGACCTCCAGGCAATGATCCCTTCCAGAATATTCTGACTGCCACCCCATACCTTGAGAATCACTGATATACATTTATATATATATATATATATATATATATATATATATATATATATATATATATATATATATATATATTCTTGATTCCTTTTCTAGAGTGAGAGCCTTAGCATTTTATTTTTGGATCTTCTTGACCTTTGGCATCTCCCTTTGCCTCAGTTTCCTAAAGAGTGGGTTTGATTCCTAAGCAAGTATTTATTAGGCTTTTTGGATGTGCCAGGCTCTGCAATTGGTGTTAAACTGCACTGAGATAGTGACATAAGCAAATAGTTATAAAGTGCCTCAAATAGATGTGACTAAGGGACATAATGAAGTAGAAGGAGCAAGGCTTCTCTTGCTGTTGCCTACCTATTGACTTTTCTATTCAAGAAGTTTGCCCTGAGTCAGGGCATGTGATTGGGAATGAATCCTTTCTTTTCCAAGTTTACAGCCAGAGCCGTTTGAAGTTGGAGACCACCTGATTGAAGCTAGAGGGAAACTTCACCTGCTGGATAAGCTGCTGGCCTTCCTCCATTCCAGGTAGAAGTATATGTACTGCTCTGAGCTGGTGACTATTTAAAACCTAATTAATGAGGAACTTACTTATTTCATGAGACTGATTCAAGTTTTCCTCTTTCACAAGACCCTAATTCAGGGTCAACTTTCTCTGAAATTATACACCCATTCCATTCCATCTCAACCCACCCCACTCTTCCCCATCATTATTCTTTCTTTCTTGAATTCCTATAGCATTTAAGATCCCATCCCTCTCCAGCACTTGGCAAGCCCTACCTTAATCTTCTGCCTGATTGATCAGTGTATGTTCACCTCATCAGTCCTGCTATTTTGTTTAGAGCCACAAGGACAGAGTCAGCATTGAGCATTTCTTTTATAATTGCCTGCTGGTACTTTGCACTAAATTGACACCTAATAAAGGCTCAGTAAGCATTCATTCTTCTTAACCTGTGGGGTTTGATATAAATTCAAGGGGTACTTGGAATAGTCTTTTCCAGAAATGTGAGCTGGGTATCAGAAGACCAGAATTTCAAAATTGTCCCTTTAAGATGACTGTCCCAGGTGAGGCCTGAACTAACCTAAAACTTCAGATTTGGCAAAAAATTTTCAATCTTTTTTTAAATTAAATAATTGCATGTATTACTGGGCTTAATTTTCTTTGACATATCAACTACAGGTGTGTTAGAGATAGAGAAGAGCCCATAAATACCCTCCATCCAAGTTTTTTTTATGCCCCAGACCCAGAAAGGTCTTGCCCAAAGTCATATAGCTCGTAAATGTCAGAGCTGAAGATAAGAATGGAAGTATTCACCTTTATTTAAGCTCAATGCTTTCCCAACAATTTGGGCTAGAATCTGGCAGGAGTTCTCCCTCATTCTTGATCTTATCTTTGTGGTAAGCTTAAATTAAATTCATTTTCTTAAAAAAGAATATTGTTTTGTCAACACTGTACTTCTTTGTTCAGGCAAATTTTAAAACAATGTCTGATAACAAGGAGTTCTCAGCTTGATTTTGTTCTTAATGCATTATTTTAAATTCTTTCCTCTTTTAACTATCTGTAGGCAAGTTTCCTCATGTATCATGGGGGATTGCTTCTCTAAAGTGATCCTTCTCAGACTTTTCCAGATGATAATGACTTACACTCCCAAGTGGGGAATAGCAGTAGATAACTAACCACAGCTTTTTAGGATCTTGGGGAAGGGGTACACACATAAGTGAATCTTGCCATTTACTCTTCATGTGTTTGTTTATTTCACTATTAAAGTGAAAGTTTATATTTATTTTCAATGTGTGAAGTGACATTCCAGAAATAGGCTCCTTGGTTTCTCTAGGATTTCCATAGTTCCTGGTGAATTGACATGTGCCCTGAGATATCTCCACTGTGTCTTTATACCTGCTCTCATGGATGCAGCTACCTGTGGAGGCACTTTGTATTCTTATGTAAACTATGTAGAGTTTTTGAGAAAGTTATGTGACATTTATATTTCTACTTTAGCATTTGACTTACTTATAAAATTGTATTCTTTGAAAAATTTTGTGTGAGGGTAACTCACCTTAAATATTACTAGAGTTTCTCCTTTTCTTTTCCTTGTCAGAGGCCATTAAGTTTTACTTTTCTCCCAAATGACCCAGATGTTGGACATTCTCCAAGATATATGGATTACAGAGGTGACTCCTCTGGGTCACTACATTACTAAAGACTTTTTTTAGATTTAATGATCAAATAGGTCCATGATGAATAGTAAGGGGTGTGGGAATGTTACAGAGGAAGAAAGTGCATAAACATTATTCAGAACCAAAAGAAGATGAGGAGAGGGGACAGCACTATATGAAGCAGATGTGAAAATGTTGAGTATCTTCAAAAATATGATAAGTCGAGTTTCAGTGACAGAAACTTTCAGTGTCTTGCAACATTCAGCTCAACACTTGTGTACTTAGGATTAGTAAGAAAATGAATATTGATAGTATAGAGATCCCACATATCATGCAGGTGAAGGTAGACCAATTTTTCTATGGACAATAGGGAATGTAGGCAATTACCTGAGAACTCTCTTTTATATGTAATAAAATTGATGTGGGATAATGGATAAAAGCTTAAACAGTTGATGATGAGCCTTTGGTAGATTATCAGCTGCAGAACTAAGAATTTTAAAATTTAGTTCAGAGTGGTCTCTCAGACCCACTTGATGCCCTCCAAGTACTGCAGTAACCTGGAAAGTTGCAGAAATCCCATTGGAACATTGAGGAATCTCCACTGTCAAAATCTTATGAGTTTATAATTCTTCTTCCTGACCTGATGCGTGGTAGTAAGTGGAGAGACCAAAAGCTTTATTGAAAAGCAGATGCTGGGTAATCAGGCAGGCTCTTAAGTGCTTGTATTAGTGCTTGACTATTTAAGGATTGTATCTCAGCAAATAGAAACTGCCATAGAGGGTGGATATTTAGGGTTGCCTAGGAATAATCAAAACTGAATATTAACTGTTTTAAGTGCCAAAACTTTGGCTGGTTGTGTTTTAAAAACCCAGGATACAGTGTTATGGTGAGTTTTTTTTTTTAAAGTGATTTATTGTCCCCCTAAATTTAGATTTTTCCAATGGGATTTATTTAAAGTATGGCCATGCCTGGATATGGAAAGTACAATATGAAGCATTTAGTTTAGAAATGACTTGACTTTTTTATTTCCTCAAGAGTCCTTGAAAAGAGTTAAGCTCTGTTTGTTTGTTGTTGTACTTCTTTATTAGAGGCTATGGCTATGAGCATGTGGATGGTTCCATGAGAGGAGAAGAGAGGCACCTGAAGAGAGGCACCTGGCTATAAAGAACTTTATTTTTCTCCTAAGTACCAGGGCAGAAAAGCCACATAAGTATTAATGAAAGCAGAAAAAAAAAGGAGTGATGTAGTACTTTTACATCCCAACCATTGGTGCATTTTTTCATAATTCTCTGAAAGGTGAGGTTATTACCAATGAGTATAATAAAAGGAGAGAATCAAGGCATAGTACTGGACTTCTACTTTGGAACTCTTTTCTGTCCAACCTATCTAAGCTGTAATGTCACAAAGAAGTAAGGCTGGAACCTGAGTTTATTGGAAAGTAATTCTGATCTGCTTTGACCTGTGATTTTTTTTTTTTTTGTAATTTTGAGGAAGTTTTATTTATGTTCAGTGGAGGCAGCTCTCCTTCCCAGCTGTGAATTTGGAAAATAAGATAATCTTGTTGCTAGTTGCCCCTCCTCCATGAATACTCCTGGAATAGTGTTATAAAGTTTAACAAACATTTTGTTATTTAAAATGTGATCACAGTGAAACTGCCAGCTATTTGTAATTATTATCAAATATTCTATATGACTTGAATCATAAATATCATATGACATCTGAGGTGCTTTGTCAGTTATGGGGTGCTCTCATATACTATTAAATAACTTGAAATCACTTATGGGAGATGGAATTTTCTTTACATCCTGAATCAAAAAGACCTTAAATTAATTTTGAATTTATAATCTGAGTCTCATTTTCCTATTTTTATACACGTTAATTCATATGGAATACATATAGGAATACAAAAAGGATGTGTGTCCTTGATGAAAGAGAGATTAATATTTTTATAAAAAGAAAGTTCAGACTTTTTTAAAAGCACTTATTAAGTGCTTTGTACTATAAGGGTATATAAAATAAGTGTTAGATATAATCCTTGAGTTTTAGGAGATTATTTCTCCAACGTATGTCTTTCTGTCTAGTAAAATCAATAATAAGATACAATCAGACTCCTTTGGCCTCAGTCTCTTCCAAGGACACATTCCACACCCTACATCAGAACCATTCACTCAGTTGTCTCATGGTTAGTCTTAGGGGAAACTTGAAGTATCTGGTCAAAAGCATCGTTTGGTTGGGAAAGGAATTTAATTTGTTTTAAAGATTTTATTATTCATATTTAGAGAGCAGATATTTGAATCATCTAAAATTAGAAAGAAAGAAACTTCTGCTTTTCCATTAATCTCCCTGGAGGCCTTAGTAGATTATCTAGAATCTGAAGCAGTCCTGGATGTTAACCTTTCCAAACACTGATTGTCATATTTGTTATCACGTTTTTGCTATAGTTCTGCAGTATTTTCATTTAATAGGTTTCCAACTTTCACGAGGTGAGTTTATTACCACATATTGCCAGCAGGTGGCAGTGATAGCTTATGACTATGTCCCAAACAACTAAATACAGCTTAAAATATTCCCCTTAGTAAAGAAGGGCTGCACTAGCCAACTTCAACCCAAGAGGAAGATAATTTTTTATGGGACACATTTTTTAAGGCAAAATGATTGCCAAGGTAGTAGAAGGATATAAAAAGCTTCTGGAGCTAAGTGCAGTAGTGCATGCCTACAGTCCCTGTTACTCAGGAGGCTGAGGCAGAAGGATGATGTGAGCCCAGGAGTTCAAGACCAGTGAGGGCAACATGGTAGAGTCCTTTCTTAAACCCAGGAGTAATAACCACAGATTCTTAAATATGAGCTGCAGTCCTGACTCTCAACTTCAAGTGGTGCAACTTCAAATAAGTCCCTTAATCTAGCTGTGTTTCCATTTCAGCATCTGCAAAATGAGAATTATACTGGAAAGGATGCAGAGTTGTGAAGGTTAAAAGTTAATTTATGTAAACCTTTTTGAACAATGCTTGGTGAATAGTAAAGTAGAAGTATAACTGTCATTATTGGATATAAATTAGCATCTCTCAGTAATCAATAATTATTATTTCTTTTTTCCAACTTTAATTTTATATGATGGTTTAAATGAGAACATTCCTGCCTGGCTTTTCATGATA
The DNA here is from genome assembly GCF_902686455.1 of Sciurus vulgaris. Taxonomy (NCBI): domain Eukaryota; kingdom Metazoa; phylum Chordata; class Mammalia; order Rodentia; family Sciuridae; genus Sciurus; species Sciurus vulgaris. The sequence continues at coordinate 250,966 of NW_027632708.1, read as the reverse complement.
TCCAGCTGGGAGTCAGTAGTCCTTAGGAAGAGGAACACTTCATTCAGCTCTTGGAACAAGTGCTTTTAGGCTTGTTTCAGCAGTGAGCTGTAACAACCCTGGGAAGAATAGTCTGCTCTGTACTAGTTTTCACATTAATCAAAGAGAATGCTGTAATTTGCCTTCACAGTAGTCTAAATTCCTGTAACCCAAGGTACTTCCTTGAACTTTTTTCTCCACCACTGAATAAAGACCAGAAAGTTGTTGCATTGAGTGTTCTTGTCTTGAATTAATTTTATGACATTTTCTTTCATTAATGTGGAAACCAATTCAGGAAGACACGTTCAAGTTTTCTCTAGTCAGAGGCATGTATCATCCCATATTCTCATTAACTAGTATCAGGGTCTTCCTATCTTGTAGTTTGCAAGTGTGTTTAAGTGCTTTTCTTAATGTGCATTGCAGACCTCTCCTTTTTTTAAATATATATTTTAGTTGTAGATGGACACTGTTTTATTCAGCTTTTTTTTTGCCAATGTGACTAAAAGACCTAACGTGAACAACTATAGAGGACATAAGTTTATTTGAGGGCTTATTGTTTCAGAGGTCTTAGTCCATAGAAAGCTGGCTTCATTCCTTGGGTCTCAAGGTGAGGCTGAATATCATGATGACAGAGTGTGGCAGAGAAAAGCACACTTGATCGGAAAGTGGAGAGAGACTCCACTTTCCATATATAAACTATATAACCCATATCTATGCCCCCAATGAACAAGTTTCTTCAGCCACACCACACCTGCCTCTAATTACCAATTAGTTAATCCCATTAGGGATTTACTCACTTTTTAGACCAAATCTATAATCCAATTATTTCTCCTCCAAACCTTCTTGCATTGTCTCATATGTAAACTTTTGGGGGACACCACACTTAAACCATAACAGACAATATCTTTATTTTGTTTATTTTAGTGAAGTGCTGAGGATTGATCCCAGGGTCTCACACATGCCTAGGTGAGCACTCTGTCACTGAGCCACAATGGCAGACCCCAGACCTCTCATTTTTGCAGCTGTTTTCTGAAAGAGCCTGTGTCCTTATTCACAGATTTTTCTAAGCAAAATTCAATCAAGGTTTTCAAACATGACTTTACAGCATTAAATTAAGCATCCTTTTCTGCCCCTTACCTCTCATTCTGTTATATTTGATTATTAATTTTCCCAGATCAGGCAACATAAGGTGAGGTGGCACTTTTGACCACTCCAGGGCTCTGGAGTTGGGGGCAGAGATGTTTGCCTGAAAGAGGAAACCACTCAGTTGGATTGATTTCAGGTGTTCAGTATGACTGAGTCTAGCCTTGTGTCTGTTTTCCAGTTTCTTATTTGTATGTTGCTGATCATGCTTCTTTTTAGCATGGTATTCAGGTGAAATTGGCATGAACTTAACAACAGCAGTTACTGTTATTTTTGTTGACAGTGATTTTAATCCTTGAAATGACTTGCAAGCAGATGCCAGAGCTCACTGAATTGTCCAGAACAAGTGAGTGAGTTAAACATCTTCATTTTCCTGCTCTGTTGGCTTGTAGTTATGGACTGGGGAGGAAGGTGAAGAATGTAGCCCTGACAACAGAGTCATACTGAGAGTTGAGAACCACTGTTTTTTTTTTTTTTTTTTTTTTTAGTGCTAGGGATCAAACCCTGGGCCCTGTGCTTGCAAGGTGATCACTTTACCAACTGAGCTATCTCCCCAGCCCACGACTGGGTCTTCACCCCATTTTGGCACTGACTTGCAGAGTCATGTTCATTGGGTCACATGATCAATTCAGTCTCACTTTGTTAAAAAGAACAGTTAAATTGCAAAATGATTAGAAGAAACTTTTAGGCTTTAGTTAGAACCTAAATCAATTTAAAAATGGAGTTAAAGCTGTTATGATGGCACATACCTGTAATCATAGTAACTTGGGAGGCTGAGGCAGGAGGATCACAAGTTCAAGGCCAGCCTTGGCAACTTAATAAAACCCTGTCTCAAAATAAAAAATTTTGGTGCTGGGATTGTCGCTCACTGGGAGAGCACTTGCCTCACATGTGTGAGGCAGTGGGTTGAATTCTTAGCACTGCATATAAATAAATGAATAAAAGAAAGGTCCATCAATATCTACACAAATTCAAGTAAATAAATATAAATAAAACTTTTTTTATGAAATGGTAGGGATATAACTCATTGGTAATGCTGCCCTGGATTTGCTTCCCAGTGCCATGAAAAGAAAAAAAAATGGGGTTAAGAGGTTGTGGAACTACCCTTTGACCTCAGGATCACATGCCTGCCAGGGGTTCTCCTTGGCTATAAATGAAGCCTCAGTTGTGGTCACTTTGTCATTCTTTCCCTGACTCTTTTGGAAAAGGTTCAGAGAGAAGTTGAGGCCAGATCTCTCTAACAAATGCTCAGATCCAAATTAGCAATGTCCTTTGAATTGTTTTCTTAATATGGTCTTTGGTTCTTCTTCCTTTTTGCTGTACTTTTCTGACATGCTATTCCCCCCAGCTTTGCAGACTCATAGCACACTGGTCTCACTTGACTTACATGCAGGGCTGTGAAAGTTATTTGACTGATTGGCCAAGACACTGTGGAAGAATTAGTTTATAGGAAAGCAGCTTCCAAACTGCAGCTCACCAACATGATCATAGGAGGCCATTTTACTCTTGGAGCCCAGAAACCTTTGGCTGATGCTGACCTCCAGGTAAAATATGTTGTTCTTTTCTTTAAAGTCCCATGATTTATAATCAGTAATCTCTGTGGATGTGAATGCAAATAAAAAGTACCAGCATTAACCACCCTTTGTCTCCAGTTACACATTAGTTTGTTAGCCTAATTCACATCCACGCAGTACCTACTACATGCAAGGTGCCAAAGAAGCTAAATGAGTGTGGTACTTAAAGACAGAGGAAATAGAATAAGGAGAATGGGCTTTAAACAGTCAAATTTGGATTCAGATTATACCTCATCACTTACTGAATGTATGACTTTGAGCAAGTAACTTAACATCATGGATATAATCTCTTTGGGGTTTCTAAAAATGAGTATGCCACTAGTTCTCTCAGAGAAAAAAATTTTTTTTTGGTTTTTTTGGTTGTTGGTTTTTAAAGAAGAACTTGACTTAATCAGTAATGATTAATTTCATACCTCCTCTTTAATCCCAGATCCTTTATGCAGCGACTTACAGTACTCATTCTATACCCAAAGAATGATGATAAACACTGGAAACTCAAAATTATACCATAGGATATATGGATGAAAGACTAGAGTTAATTTTCTTGAGGAAACAAAAATTAGATAGGCGTCAAATGCTGACTTGGGAGATTCTGGAGAGAGCTCTCTTTTGGAAAAAGGCTTAGAGTTCCATAGCAGCAGCTTTTGAGCTAAAATTAGAACCCATATTATAATGTACCCTAGTTCCTTTTGAGAAATTAGATACAGAGAGATCAACCTCTAGGATTCTGGAATGATGCAGGCATGAAGTGAGTAAGAAATAGCTGACAAGAGCAGTAGCTATGGGAAGGTCTGCTGCAGTAAACATTGCAGAGAAGAAATGACAGGAGTTGACTTTTTTTTTTTTTTTTGAGGCAGGAAGTGAGAGAGATAGCAAATTCAAAGATGACTTTAAGGCTTTAAGCCTGAATGATGAGAATATAAATTAGGAAGATAGGTGGTAAAGTGTCAGGATGTTGAAAATAATGTAGGCTTTAGCCAACAGGGTTTGTAGTAAAAATCAATGTAAGTTATCATTAGAGGGAGACTCTGAAAAGGAAGGAATATTTTTAGAAAGGTTCACAGGAAAAACCAGACTTTAAAAGACCAGCTATCAAAAAATTCAAGAGGTATGCAAAAGGGGCAAAATTATACAGTATTATAGGCAGAATTATCAAGTTTACAATTAACCCAAGTGTGGGTTTAAAAATATCAGTTTTCTCTCACACACACCTATATCTTTGCACATCAGCATTGCAGACAGGGATCAGTGGTATTTGTTTAGGGAATCATTGACTTGCAGGAAAAGTTCATAGTTTTTTGGGTACTAGAACTGAAAGAAGAACCCTAGGTTTTGTTTGTTTGCTTGTTTTTATTTTATTTTATTTAATTTTATTTTATTTTATTTTTTACCTTAGGGAGTAACTGTGGAGTCTGGCTTTTTCTATATTCTTAGTGTTCTGCATACTCATCTGTCATGGTGGCAGGGCAGCTGTGCATTTTGTTTCCACACTATTGAAGAGGCAATTACAAATGTAAGGTGAAAGCTTGAGAGAGGGGTAGGCATATACTGTAGATGTCTAAATACATTTCTTCACAGAACCTTGAGAGATGAGTTCATTGTGGGCTGTACTGAAGGTGAACATATTGGGAGTTAGAGGAGATGAAGTCTCAGATGCTCAAACTCTTCCCCAGTGGAGGGAACTCCAGGCATTGAATTAGGGGTTTCCCTGTGATGTGGTCTACCAGCACATCATTGTGAAGTGCACAGGCACAATTCCAAGCTGTGGGTCAAGATAGACTACTGGCTGTTGGAGAGGATCTTGGTGGGACTTCATGCCCAGGCCAGGGGCAAAAAAATCTTATTCTGGTTCTGTATGGTTTTTTTTCCTCCCCATGCAGAAAATGAGTTATTTATGGTTTCCAAGGACAAGGGTAATAACTCACTACCTTGTCTCAAAAGAAAGCAGGGCATTTTTAAAATTATTAAAGAATCTAATAGTAAAAAACATGGTTCTGGTTTGATAAATATAAGCAGTGTAGAGTGGTGAAGTTCTGAGAAAGGAAAGCAGGTTCTTTATCCTGCAAGGAGAATACAAGAGAAAGAGAGGAACAGATACAGATGTAGTGAACATTTATTGAATGATTACTGTGTGCTAAGCATTGTCTGAGGTGTACTTTTTCCGGTTGTTTTATGAAGAAGAGTAATAGAAGAATGACATAGATAATGTCTTTAAAATTTTTAAGAAAATTTCCAAATATTATTCAGAGCCACTCTAATCCAAGCACTCTGTAACTTACATCTACACCCTCTTAATTACTATAATATACTGTTTTTCATTTTTGAAAAAGGTAGTTCCTTAAAAACACATTGTGAGTGCTCAATAGCAAGGGAAGCCAGGAGATTAAAGTCCTAGGGAGTGGAAGGGAGGATCCCAGTATGAACTGAGCTTCATCTTAAATACTTGGCTTTCTTCTGTTTTGGTTACTAAATGCCAAAGCCATTTGCCTTGGTTTATATATATGTATATTTATATTTTATGTTTATATATAAATATATATGTATATATATTAATGTAAGTAATCTATATACATATTTATGTATATGTCTCTGGTCTCTATATGTATACACACACACACACATATCTACTAAGGCTAAATATAAATATATCCAAGTATGCTCTTGCTTAGTTTTTATCTCAAGTGTTTTTAAGCTACAGAATACCTTTAAGTTTTCAAGTTACAAAATAGATAATCTAGAGACAACTAACCAAAACTAAAAGGGCCCAATCATGTGGATCCCAATTGTTTCAGAATTTTTAAGTGGTAGTACTTACAGAGGTGTGAAGTTGGAAGTAGCAAGTGAAAGCCAGGTAACACTATCTAAGCTTTCTGGGTTGTTCCTGTAGCCTTAGGAAATAGAGTATCCCCTAGGGAGGAGTGAGAGGAAAGGGCAGGATAGGGAATGCACAGGACTATTCAGGGAGATTGAAATTAAAAAAGGGACTTTGGGGCTTGGTCATCAGGATTGTTATTGTTTTTCCAAGGTGGATTCCATAAAGTAGTGAGGTAGGAAAGCAACTTGGCAAAGGAAAGGAGTCAGCTTATTGTGAAGTGAGATACTGAGTGGCATCTTCTCTTTCTAAGAAGTTTGACAGTGGGAGAGGTAGGGAGGTAGCTAACAGGGTCTCTGACTTCTATCAGGACTGCTGGAAGTACCTGTAAAAAATACTGTTAAGGTACTGTTAATACCTGTTAAAAATACTGCTATAGGAAGATGCAGGAAATCATTTTATTCTTCCCCCCCCCCAAAATAAAAGAAATTGGTGGCTAATAATTTTTTTGATGCAGTTATAGATAATTATCAAAATCAATAACTCTGGTCATCATTTTTCACCTTCCTGCTTATTCCTCATCTAACCCCGCAATAGCCTGTTTGAAGTCATCTGCCATGGGAGCAAAGAAAGTTCACAAGGGAAGTGCTTGGTGTCACTCAGACACTCAGCAGATCACCACATCCTAATGTTTGTTTTCATTTCATGAGAAATAACTGGATTTTTTGTTTTCTCCATTCAAGTTGAGTGAAATACTCAAATTTGGCTTGGATAAACTGTGTCTTCTAAGGGGAGCATCATGGATGAAATAAACCTGGAGTCCACCCTGGGAGAGACCAAAAATGGCCATGGGTCTCTGACGCCTTGCCTGCAGCTGGAGGAGGAAACAGAGAGCAGGAAGAAGGATGTGAGTTGGGGGTTAGGGTGAGCAAATGGCACAGTTAAATCAAGCTAGGGAATGAGTGATATACATTAACATAGGAAGTCCTGCATCCTACTCCCTGGGACCTCTTTTGCTTAGCCCTATTGTCTTTTTTTTCCCTCTCTTTTTTAAAATCTTTTTCTAATTTATTTTAATTAAAAATCATAAATTTACATAGAGCAATGTTGTTTGATTCATTCTGTTATTTTTCTTCCCTTCCCCCCCACCCCTCCCACCACTCTTTTTCCTCTATACAGTCCTTCCTTCCACCATTCTTACCACCCTCCTTATCCCTAACCCTAAACCTAACCCTAACCCTTACAGTAACCCCTCCTGGCCCCCCTTATATGTCCTCATCTGCTTATCAGTGAGCTCATTCATCCTTTAGTTTTTTGAGATTGCCTTATCTCACTTAGCATGATATCTTCCAATTTCATCCATTTGCCTGCAAATGCCATAATTTTACCATTCTTCATGGCAGAATAATATTCCATTGTATATATATTCCACAGTTTCTTTATCCATTCATCAACTGAAGGGCATCAAGGTTGGTTCCACAATCTAGCTATAGTGAATTGAGCAGCTATGAACATTGATGTGGCTGTATCTCTGTAGTATGCTGATTTCAAGTCCTTTGGGTATAGGCCAAGAACTGGGATAGCTGGGTCAAATGGTGGTTCCATTCCAAGCTTTCTGAGGAATCTCCATACTGCTTTCCAAAGTGGCTGCACTAATTTACAAGGCCACCAGCAATGTATGAGTGTACCTTTTTCCCCACATCCTCGACAACACCTATTATTGCTTGTGTTCTTGATAATCGCCATTCTAATTGGGGTGAGATAAAATCTTAGGGTAGTTTTGATTTGCATTTCTCTTATTACTACAGATGTTGAACATTTTTTCATATATCTGTTGGTTGCTTCTACATCTTCTTCTGTGAAGTGTCTGTTCATTTCCTTAGCCCATTTGTTGATTGGATTATTTGTATTCTTGGTGTAGAGTTTTTTGGGTTCTTTATAGATTCTGGAAATTAGCACTCTATCTGAAGTATGAGTGGCAAAGATATTCTCCCACTCTGTAGGCACTCTCTTCACATTACTGATAATTTCCTTTGCTAAGAGAAAGCTTTTTAGTTTGACTCTATGCCAGTGGTTGATTCTACTTTTTATTTCTTGTCCTGTTAAGGAAGTCTGATCCTAAGCCAACAAGTTGAAGGTTTGGACCTACATTTTCTTCTATAAGATGCAGGGTCTCTGGTCTGATTCCAAAGTCCTTGATCCATTGTGAGTTGAGTTTTGTGCAGAGTGAGAAATAGGGGTTTAGTTTCATTCTGTTGCATATGGATTTCCAGTTTTCCCAGCACCATTTGCTGAAGAGGTTCTCTTTTCTCCATTGCATATTTTTGGAACCTTTGTCTAGTAAGAGAAAATTGTATTTATTTGGGTTTGTGTCCATGTCCGCTCTTCTGTACCATTGTTCTACCTGTCTATTTTGGTACCAAATCATGCCGTTTTTGTTACTATTTCTTTGTAATAGAGTTGAAGATCTGGTACTGCGATACCCCCTGCTTCGCTCTTTCTACTGAGGATTGCTTTAGCTATTCTGGGTTTCTTATTCTTCCAGATGAATTTCATAATTGCTTGCTCTATTTCTGTAAGTTACACCATTGGAATTTTAATTGGAATTTCTTTGAATCTGTATAGCACTTTAGGTAGTATGGCCATTTTGACAATATTAATTCTGCCTCTCCAAGAATATGGGAGATCTTTCCATCCTCTATCATTTTCTCTAATTTCTTTCTTTAGTGTTCTTTGGTTCTCATTGTAGAGGTCTTTCACCTCTTTTGTGAGATTGATTCCCAAGTATTTTATTTTTTTTCGATGCTATTGTGAATGGGGTAGTTTTCCTAATTTCTCTTTCTGAAGATTCATCACTTATGTATAAAAATGCATTGGATTTATGAGCATTGATCTTGTAACCTGCTAATTTACTGAATTCACTGATGAGCTCTAAGAGTTTTCTGGTGGAATTTCCAGATTCCTCTAAATATATAGTCATGTCTTCAGCGAACAGAGATATTTTCAGTTCCTCTTTTTTTAATTTGTATCCCTTTAATTCCTTTGGTTTGTCTAATTGCTCTGGATAGAGTCTCAAGAATGATATTGAATAGAAGTGGTGAAAGAGGGCATCCCTGCTTTGTTCTCATGTTAGGGGGAATGCTTTCAGTTTTTCACCATTTAGAATGATATTGGCCATGGGCTTAACATAGATGGCCTTTACAATGTTAAGGAGTATTCACACTACCCCAATTTTCTCTAGTGTTTTGAGCATGGCGGGATGCTGTATTTTATCGAATGCTTTTTCTGCATCTCTTGAAATAATCATGTGATTCTTAACTTTTAATCTGTTGATATGGTGAATGACATTTATTGATTTCCGGATGTTGAATCAACCTTGCATCCCTGGGATAAAACCCACTTGATCGTGGTGCACTATCTTTTTAATATATTTTTGTATGTGATTTGCTAAAATTTTGTTGAGAATTTTTTTTTATCAATGTTTATGAAGGATATTGGTTTGAAATTTTCTTTCCTTGATGTGTCTGTGTCTGGTTTAGGTATCAGGGTGATATTGGCTTCATAGAATGAGTTTGGAAGGGTTCCCTCCTCTTCTATTTTATGGAATACTTTGAGAAGTATTGGAATGAGCTCTTCTTTAAAGGTTTTGTAGAACTTGGCTGAGAACCCATCTGGTCCTGGACATTTCTTTGTTGGTAGGCTTTTGATGACCACTTCTATATTATTGCTTGAAATTGATTTATTTAAGTTGTGTATGTCCTCCTCATTCAGTTTAGGTAATTCATATGTCTCTAGAAACTTGTTGATGTCTTTGAGGTTTTCTGTTTTGTTGGAGTATAGATTTTCTAAATAGCTTCTAATTATGATTTGTATTTCACTCGTGTCTGTTGTGATATTTCCTTCTTCTTTCTGAATTTTAGTAATTTGAGTTTTCTCCCTCTTTCTCTTTGTTAGTGTCTCTAAGGGTTTATCAATTCTTTTTATTTTTCCCAAGTACCAACTATTTACTTAGTTAATATTTTCCGATTGTTTCTTTTGTTTCAATTTCATTGATTTCGGCTCTGATTTTAACTATTTCCTGTCTTCTACTACTTCTGGTGTTGATCTGCTTTTCTTTTTCTAGGGCTTTGAGCTGTAGTGTTAAGTCATTTATCTGTTGATTTCTACTTCTTTTGTTGAATGCACCCCATGAAATAAATCTTCCTCTAATTACTGCTTTCATAGTGTCCAAGAGATTTTGATATGATGTGTGTTTGTTCCCTTTTCATTCTAAATATTCTTTATTTCCCTCCATTCATCATATAATAGTGTATTATTTAATCTCCAGGTATTGGAGAAATTTCTGTTTTTTATTCTGTCATTTATTTCTAATTTCAATCCATTATGATCTGATAGAGTACAAGGTAGTATCTCTATCTTCTTGTATTTGCTAACACTAGCTTTGTGGCATAAGACATGTTCTATTTTAGAGAAAGATCCATGTGCTGTTGAGAAAAAGTGTTTTCATTCTTTGTTGGATGGTATATTCTATATAAGTCGGTTAAGTCTAAATTGTTGATTTTGTTATTGAGATCTATGGTTTCTTTATTCAATTTTTGTTTGGACGAGTTATCCAGTGGTGAGAGAGGTTTCTTAATATTGCCTAGTATTATTGTGTTGTGGTCTATTTGATTTCTGGAATTGAGAAGGATTGGTTTGACATACATGGATGAGCCAATGTTCGGGGCATAGATGTTTATGATTGTTATGTCTTGCTGATTTATTCTTCCCTTAAGCAGTATGTAATGTCCTTCTTTATCCCTTATGACTTATTTCAGCTTGAAGTTCACATTATCTGAAATGAGGATGGATACTCCAGCTTTTTGCTGTGTCCATGTGCATAGTATGTTTTTTCCCATCCTTTCACCTTTAGTCTATGGGTATCTCTTCCTATGAGATGAGTCTCTTGCAGGCAGCAAATTTTTGGATTTTTCTTTTTAATCCATTCTGCCTGTCTATGTCTTTTGACTGATGAGTGCAGGCCATTAACATTCAGGGTTATTATTGTGATATGATTTGTATTCCCAGTCATTTGACTCATTTTTGTTTTTTGACATGATTTGCTTTCCCCTTTATTTGGCTATTCCTTTAGGCTAGTTCCTCCCGTTGCTGATTTGAATCGTTGTTTTTCATCTCTTTCTCATGGAATATTTCCTGAGAATGTTCTGCAATGCTGGCTTTCTTTTTGTAAATTCCTTTAGCTTTTGTTTATCATGGAAGGATCTTATTTCATCGTCAAATCTGAAAGTGAGTTTTGCTAGGTATAAGATTTTTGGTTTGCATCCATTTTCTTTCAGGGCTTGGTAAATGTTGTTCCAGGCCCTTCTAGCTTTTAGGGTGTGGATTGAAAAATCTGCTGATATTCTTATTGCTTTCCCCCTGAATGTATTTTGATTTTTTTTCTCTCGTGGCCTTTAAAATTCTGTCTTTATTTTGTATGTTAGTTATTTTCATAAAAATGTGCCTTAGTGTGGGTCTGTTTTACTTTTGTATATTTGGAGTCCTATAAGCCTCTTGTACTTTTTTCCATTTCACTCTTCAGATTTGGGAAATTTTCTTATATTATTTCATTGAATAGATTGTTCATTCCTTTGCTTTGTTTCTCTAAGCCTTTCTCAATCCCAATAATTCTTAAATTTGGCCTTTTCATGATATCCCATAATTCTTGTAGATTCTGTTCATGATTTCTTATCATCTTTTCTGTTTGGTCGACTTTGTTTTCAAGATTAAATATTTTGTCTTCAATATCTGAGGTTCTGTAATCCAGGTGTTCTATCCTATTGGTTATGTTTTCTATGGAGTTTTAACTTGGTTTATTGTTTCTTTCATTTCAAGGATTTGTTTACTATTTTTTCATATCTCTAACTCTTTATTGAAATGATCTCTTGCTTTCCTTATTTGCTCCTTTAACTGTTGATTGGAGCTATAAGTTCAATGCCTGAATTTGCTCTTTCATCTCCTCATTTGCTTCCCTGATTGTTTTAATTATGTACCTTCTGAACTACCTTTCTGACATTTCTTCTGCTGTGCTGTCTTTGGGTTTTATTGATATAGTATCTAGGTTTTTTTGGGACATTTTCTTCCCTTGTTTTCTCATATTGGTCAGATGTCAGTGGGACTTTGTGATATTGCAGAATTCTTCTATTGGCTTATATTGTCCCTGTAGATTTCCAGTGTATCACATTCCTGCCTTCAGTAGCCTGAAATCTCAGAGTAACTTGAAAATGCTGTGCTTCCAAGGAAAGCTGCCCCTAGTCCTCTACTGGTTCCAGGACTTGGAGCTGGCTCTGTGTGGAAATGCTCTCACTAGGGGGTCTGCTCCAAGAAGCTAGCCTGGAAAGGTGCTTTCTGCCAGAGGAGGCCAGGCTTCGGGCTGCTTGTGGAAGTCCCTGGCTGCCCTGTCATTGTCCTTGAAGCAACCTGTGGGCAGGAACTCACCATCCTTGTTCAGGGACTTGAAGGTTGATTCTGTGCAGAAAGGCTCTCACTGGGTGGCATGCTCCAAGATGCTGGAGTATCTTGCCCTGTGGGAGGGGCCCACTGCCAGAGTGCCCAGGGCTGCATGGGGAGGACTCTAGCTGCTCTGCTTTACTCTAATAAGCCACCCAAATCTAGGCCTGCTGCCCGGTCAGCACTTCACCTAATGGGGTAGACTCACCCCAAGGCTCTATTTTAGTCTGAGTCTCTCAATGCCTCCCCTTATTGAATCCTGGGTTCTGGAGTGACTGCAGATGCATTCACCATCTAGTCCGCCATATTGGATCACCATGCCTCAGTCTTTATGGTGCCAAGAAATGGAGAAGATGAGTCTAAATCATGACTTAAGGGTGCTGGTCCCAGTGCAACATCATGTCAAGAAAGCATGAATTGTAAAATCATTAGATGTGAATTTGACTCTTGGCTCTTTGGATTACCTGATTGAGTTACCTACTCTCCCTAAGTGTGAGCTTTCTAATCTATACTAATTGGATAATATCTGTCCTATCCTCTGTGTAATTTTTTTTCAGATGGTGAAATGAGGCTGCATTTTAGAAGAAAAATGCATTCTCTGAGAAACTCTTTGTGCGTTCCCCTCACAGCCTCTGTATCTCCTGTATCCTCTGTCTGGAGCCTTATTTTCTCTAGTCACATCAAGCATTTTTTAAATGTCTGCCTCTCAGAAAGGTCTCCCCTGATCACCACATATAGAACAGTTTACATGCCCGCTCTTTTACTCTTTGTCTGCTTTCTACCCTAGTTACCTTTACCACCTCCTCATATGTTAACATGCATATTTGTTTATCTCCTTGAATTAGAAAATAAGCTTAATAGAAGAGGATTTTGTAATAGTATGTGTGTCCACTGCAGTAGCTCCAGTACCTAGAATGATGTTTTACATGTAATACATGTAAACAAATATTTGTGGTATGAATGAGTATAAATACAATGTGCTAACCCAGTATGTTAGTGGAAGCTTGAATGAGTCATTTAGCTTTTCCTCTTCCTGACAAGTAAAATGGGAGTTGTATGCTTTGATATTAACAGCACTTGCTCACTGTTATGTTCCCCCCACTCTCCACCCTTCCTTATTCACCTCCCCCAGAGATAGAGACCCACCAGAGATTTATTTTTCATTCATAACACTCATTTTTTGAGATAACTTTCTGTTTCTCTAAATTGTGGGCTTGACTTTACCTCTTATAGGTGAAAAATTTCTTTCTTCTGTCAGATGACTTTGGCAACTGGGGAAGAGGTGGCTTATTCACAGTTATGGAAGAATTGTCAGCTGAGCCAAGAAAAATATATGAACTGGAAGGAGAAATGAAAGGTAAGAAGAAAAAAACAAAACAATGGAATAAGATAGAAATGGACACTTAAGATGATATCATGTGGGTTAACTAGCCTTGGAAAAGGACTCAGAAGAGCTGACTGTGATATGAATTCTATCATCAGCTAGTTTTATGTGACTGTGACCCCTTTCTCTCTGCCTGTTTTCTCATTTAAAGTTTGTAACTTCTCCTTCATTTGGAAAGGATTTTTTTTTTCCTTTTAGACTTTGAGGTGATTTGCAACACTGAATGTTTGTTCTCCCAAGATTTTATGCCTATCAGTATCTGCAAAGTAAGTTTTTGGGTTGGAAAAATAAAAATTAGCTGTTCAAATAATTCTATTAAAATACTTAAGGTGGAAGTGATCTCTCTTATTGTAGAACAGCCCTCATGTTTTACCTGGAACACAAATCAGAACACATAGCTGAGCTGCTTCTCCAGAATGGTATTGATGTCTATGTTACAGATAACTGTGGACAGATGGCATTAGCTTATGCTGCTGCTAGTGGTCATAGTGGGTGTTTACATTAAAATTCTAATCAACCTTGATTACAGGCTCAAAATAATAATAGCTATTGCATTTCACACATAAGGTGAAAATTCATGGTACAGCTATGTATGAAACAATAGAATAGTTCATTAGCCAGCAGTCCTGCAAGGGTCTAGATGAGAAGGGGTAATGAGTGTGAGTATTCTCCAAGGTTCCTTTCTTTCCTCTCCTCTCCTTTTCTTCCCTCGTCTCCTTATACATGCTATTGAATTGCTGTACTACTGAAATGCATCACTAGCCAGTATCTTAAGGTTTTAGAGATTTTATCATCATGGTTCCCAGCCTTATCTCTTTCATTCCAAGTATTATTTCTGACCGTGAGGTATAAACCATGCCACGCTTTGATTTTCCTAATTAACTATGTGGGTCTTGAAATGCCCAGTTGAGTGGAAAATCTTTTTACTCTCCCTTGAAAATTAGCTTTTCCACCATCCTTTAATTTCTTGAGGTCCTGAGGATTTTCTTAAAGTCTAAGGAGAGGGGAGAGGACTTTTAAAATTCTTTTGTTTCTGTCAAGTCTGTTGCTGCTGTGTTGCTCTGCAGTCTGGTGATAATTACCTTTGACTACAAAATGCCCTTATTGTTTCCAGTCCCTGAGTATTCATGATAATATAGGCTTAGACTTAAAAGATACAATATTATTTTACATTAGGGTTCAACCCTTATTTTTGGAAGAAGTACATAATCTTAAGTAAAATGAATTGTGCAAGAAGAAAGAGCTATTGTTTACAGGGACATGACATTTTCTGAGTTCAATCTATTATCATTTAATAAACTTATAGCCCCCAAAGCATGATCATTACATCTTACATTTTTCTTTTTTAAAAATTTATTAGTATTATTTTTTGAATTTATTTTTTTTGGAAACAGATGGGATACATGTTGTTTCTGTTTGTACATTGAGAAACAGCATATCATTTGCATAATCATACGTTTATATAGGGTAATGAAGTTTGATTCATTCTGTTATTTTTTACTTCCCCACCCCTCCCACCTCTCTTTTCCCTCGATATAGTCCTTCCTTCCTCCATTCTTGACCACCCCACCCCCCATTATGTGTCATCATCTGTTTATCAGCGAGATTATTCTTCCTTTCGTTTTTTGAGATTTGCTTATCTCACTTAGCATGATATTCTCCAATTTCATCCATTTGCCTGCAAATGCGATAATTTTATCATTCTTTATGGCTGAGTAATATTCCATTGTATATATATACCACAGTTTCTTTATCCATTCATCAATTGAAGGGCATCTAGGTTGGTTCCACAATCTGGCTATTGTGAATTTAGCAGCTATGAACATTAATGTGGCTGTATCCCTGTAGTATGCAGATTTCAAGTCCTTTGGGTATAGGCCGAGGAGTGGGATAGCTGGATCAAATGGTGGTTCCATTCCAAGTTTTCTAAGGAATCCCCCCACTGCTTTCCAGAGTGGTTGCACTAATTTCCAGCCCCACCAGCAATGTATGAGTGTTCCATTTTCCCCACATCCTCTCCAACACCTATTGTTCCTTTTATTTTTGATAATCGCCATTCTAATTGGGGTGAGATGGAATCTTAGTGTAGTTTTGATTTGCATTTCTCTTATTACTAAAGATGTTGAACTTTTTTTATATGTTTGTTGATTGTTTGTAGATCTACTTCTGTGAAGTGTCTGTTCATTTCCTTAGCCCATTTGTTGATAGGGTTATTTGTATTCTTGGTGTAGAGTTTATTGAGTTCTTTATAGATTCTGGAAATTAGCACTCTATCTGAAGTATGAGTGGCAAAGATATTCTCCCACTCTGTAGGCTCTCTCTTCGCATTGCTGATAGTTTCCTTTGCTGACAGAAAGCAATTTAGTTTGAATCTATCCCAGTTATTGATTCTTGCTCTTATTTCTGGTGCCATGAGAGTCCTGTTAAGGAAGTCTGATCCTAAGCCAACAAGTTGAAGATTTGGACCTACTTTTTCTTCTATAAGATGCTGGGTCTCTGGTCTGATTTCAAGGTCCTTGATCCATTGTGAGTTGATTTTTGTGCAGGGTAAGAGATAGGGGTTTAGTTTCATTCTGTTGCATATGGATTTCCAGTTTTCCCATGACCATTTGTTGAAGAGGCTTTCTTTTCTTCATTGCATATTTTTGGCACCTCCATCTAGTTTTAGAAAATTGTATTTATTTGGGTTTGTGTCCATGTCCTCTATTCTGTCCCATTGATCTGTCTGTTTTGGTGCCAATACCATGCTGTTTTTGTTAGTATTGCTTTGTAGTATAGTTGAAGTTCTGGTATTGTGATACCCCCTGTTTCATTCTTCCTGCTAAGGATTGCTTTGGCTATTTTGGGTTTCTTATTCTTCCAGATGAATTTCATGATTGCTTGCTCTATTTCTGTTAGGTACACATCGGGATTTTAGTTGGAATTGCATTGAATCTGTATAGGAATTTTGGTAGCATGGCCATTTTGACAATATTAATTCTGCCTATCCTGGAATATGTGAGATCTTACCACCTTCTAAGGTCTTCCTCAATTTCTTTCTTGAAAGTTTTGTAGTTTTCATTGTAGAGATCTTTTACCTCTTTGGTTAGATTGATTCACAAGTATTTTATTTATTTATTTTTTTAGTCTATTACAAATGGAATTGTTTTCCTCATTTCACTTTCAGCTATTTTGTCGCTTACATATAAAAATGCTCTGGTTTTATGCGTGTTGATTTTATAGCCTACTATTTTGCTGAATTTTTTGAAGAGGTCTAGAAGTTTTCTGGAGGAGGTTTTTGGATCCTCTAAATATAGAACCATGTCATCAGCAAATAGGGACAGCTTAAGTTCCTCTTTTACTATTCGTATCTCTTTAATTGTTTTAGTCTGCCTAATTGCTCTGGCTAGAGTTTCAAGAACAATGTTGAGTAGAAGTTGTGAAAGAGGACATACCTGTCTTGTTCCTGTTTTTAAAGGGAATGGTTTCAGTTTTTCTCCATTTAGAATGATGTTGGGAGGCCTTTCCACGGGGCGATCCAAGATGGTGGACTGGAGGATGACTGCATCTCCTGTCGCTCCAGAACTCAGGATTCAAGAAAGGGAGGCATTGAGAGACTCAGACTAAAATGGAGCCACAGGCTGAGTCTCCCCCACTGGGTGAAGCTCAGCCTGGGCAGCAGCCCCGGACAAGGGTGGCCCTCAGAGCAGGGCAGGGCAGCCAGAATCTCCCCCATGTAGCCCTGCCCACTCCAGCGGTAAGCTTCTTCCACAGCCAGCTTCTGTCGGAGCAGGCCCTCCAGTGAGAACCTTTCTGCTGCTACTCGTGCCATTTCCTATGGGCAACAAGAGTCCGCCCTCCACCCAGCCCAGCCCTCACCTGAACAGGCCTGCACAAACACGTACGGGTCCAGGTGGCAGACGATGGTGGCTCTGGGCAGGTCCTGCAGCTCCATCTCCTGGAGGTTGATGAAGCTTCAGTTGCCGCCACCCAGGAAAAGGGCGGGAAGGGCCACAGTGTCACCCTGGCCACCCCAGCACCTTGGCTGCTTCCAGCCCTGCTCCAAGTTGGCGGCCACCAAGTCCTCCATCCATGTGCTCGCGCCCGGGCGTCCCTGTGCTCCCAGCAGGCTGCACCTGGCTCACGAGCCCCATTCTAGTGCTCTCCCCTCCTTGCTGCCCCCGTGGACCCCAGTTAACCACCTTGGGATTTCGGGCTGTCCGCAGCCCCTGGTCTCCATGGTTCCCAGCCACGTGGAATCCCAATGCCTGCGTCCACCGCAGGAGGGGCAGAAAGCCTGCGCGGAGCTCAGAGGGTTCTGCCTCTACTACTTCTTTTGCCCATTTTTTAATTGGATACTTTTGCTTCTATATATTGTTGAGTTTTGAGAGATATTCATATATTCTACGTACTTATTCTTGATCAAATATGTTGTTTGTATATGTTTTCTCAAAATCTGTAGCTGTCTTTTTATTTTTTTCACCGGTGATTTGCAGAGCAAATGTGTTAAATTTTGATGTGGTACAATTTACCAGTTTTTTAAATGGGATTATATTTTGGTGTTAAGTCTAAGAATTATCTATTGCTAGATCCCAGAGATTTTCTCCTACTTTTATTCTAAACCCTTTATAGTTTGAGGTTTTTATATTTTAACTGTAATTATTTGGGGTTAATTTTTATAGGCATGAAGTTTAGATCAAGATTTATATTTTTGCTCTATGAAGGTCCCATTGCACTAGCACCATTTGTTGAAAAGGTGTCCTTCCTCAATTTAGGGACTGATTTGTCAAAAATCAAGTGGGTGTATTCATGTGTATCTGTTTCTGAGTTCTCTACTCTGATGAGTCTATGTATCTGTCCCCCTAGCACCAAGCTGTCTTGATTACTATAGCTACAGAGTAAGTTTTGAAATCAGTTTAAACAATCCTTGATATCTATTTTTCATATTCAAAATTGTCTAGTCATTCTATTTCTTTCGTTGTTTCATTTAAATTTTAAAATAAGCTTACCTGTTTGTTGTAGAAACATCTTTGCTAGGATTTGGATAGAAATTGCTTTAAAAGTATAGATCAATTTTGGGAGAATTGACAGCTCTTTTGTGTTGAGGCTTTTGATCTGTGAATATGGTAGTTTTTCATTTTCTTGGGTTAATTTCTTTCATCAACATTTTCTAATTATCAGCATGCATATTATGTATGTGTTTTGCATTTGGTTTTTCTTGTTTTGCAACAGATTAAACCCAGGGACTTGAGCATACTGGACCAAGACTCTACTGCTGAGATTTACTCCCAACCCCTGTGTACATGTTTGTTAAATTTATGACTAATTATTTAAATTTATTTGAGGTGATTATAGATGGCATCACCAAAATTTTTGCATGCTTATTTTTAGTATATAGAAATGCATTTTTATCTTGTGGCCTTGTTCAATCCACTTATGAATTCCAGTGTTTTCATAAGTTTTTCCATGTTCTATGAGGTAGTTATTTACAAATAGTGACAGTTTCATTTATAGTTTTATAATCAGCATGCTTTTTCTTTCTTCTATTTTTAGTTTTCACATTTTTCCCCTAATTGCCTGAGCTAAAACTTCCAATACAATGTTGAATGCAATTGTCAAGAGCGGACATCCTTGTCTTGTTCCTGCTCTTAGGTGGAAAGCATCCAAATTTCCACCATGGATTACCATGATTGTGATATTAAAGCTGAAGTTTGTTATTTTCCATAGGTACTCTTTATCAAGTTGAAGTCACTGTCTTCTGTTCTTTACTTGCTGAGAGTTGGTGTGTGGGTTTTTTTATGGATGTACTGCATCAGTTGAAGTGATCATAGGCATTTTCATTTTTAGCCTGTTGATGAAGTAGATTACATTAATTGATTTTGAAATATCAAATCACTCTTACATGTTTTAAATAAAGTCCTCTCCTTTATGGTCTCTAATTTTTTTTACAGTGTTGGATTGAATATGCTGATATTTTGCTGAAGTTTTTTGTTTGTTTGTTTTTGTTTTTGTTTTTAGTTTTTGCAGTGCTGGAACCAAACCCGGGGCCTCACACAAGCCAGGTAAGTGCTTTACTACTGAGCTACACACCTGGTACAATATTTGCTGAAGATTTTTGTATCTAAGTTTTCTTTCTTTCTTCTCCCACCCTCTGCATCTTTGTTTAGTTTGGGTTTCATGGTGATATCTCATCAATTGAGTTGGAAAGGGTGTCCTTCTATTTTCTGAATGAGATTGTGCAAATCTACTATACATTCTTCAAATATTTGGTAAAATTTTCCAGTAAAGAGAAGTAGGTTGGAGATTTTGCTTTCAGGAGGCTTTTCATTACAAACTTTATTTGTTTCATTGTTATAGGCTTATTCAAGTTATCTATTTTATGTTGGTGGATTTCAGTATCTTAGAGACTTCTCATTTGTCATATTTGTGAACTGAATTATCAAATTTGTCAAAGTTTTTCATAGTATTCTCTTATTGTATTGTCCTTTAAATGGATATAGGAGCTGTAATATTTCCTGTCTCATTTCTGATAGTAGTGATTTATTCATTCTATTTTATCTCACATTATTTTACTATGACAAGAACATGTATACAAAGATTTATCAATTTTGTTTTTTCTCCACAGAAATTTTTAGCTATATTTTTGTTTTCAAATTTATAGATTTCTGCTTTTATTTTATGATGTCCTTCATACTACTCATTTTGGGTTGTTTTGTCATTCTTTTCTAGGTAGAAGCAGATTATTGAGACCTTCCTTCTTTCTTAAGGACTTCTTTCTTTAGGACTATACATTTTCTTTTTGGCACAGCTTCAGTTGCATCCCATTAATTTTGGTATGTGGCATTAATCATTTTAATTCAGGTTTGTGTTTTTCCATTTCCTTTGTGACTTATTTAATCCATTCATTGTTTAGAAATGTGTTAATTTCTGAATGTTTGTAGGTTTTGCTCTTGTCTTTATTTCTGATTTGATTTCATTATGTTTAGAAACATATTCTTTATGATTTTGAATTGGTTTACATTTGTTGAAGTTTGTTGTTTTCTGTCTGAGATTATGGTTTATTTCGGTAAATGTTCCATGACAGTTGATAAGAGCCTGTGTTCTGCTGTTGTTTGGCAGAACATTCTATAAATGTTAATTAGATTTTTAGATTAACATTCTATAAATGTTAATTGATAGTATTGTTTAATTCTTTTATCTTTTCTAACTTTTCCTCTCTTTTTTAAAAAAAAACTATTTATTTTGATTCATTGTAAACAAATGGGGTACAACTTGTTTCTCTGGTTGTACATGAAGTAGAGTCATACCATTTGTGTAATCATACATGTACATAGGATAATGATATTTGTCTCATTCTGTTATTTTTCCTTCCCACCATCCCTCCCACCCCTCTTTTTTCTATATGCAATCCATCCTCCCTCCATTCTTGCCTCCCCCCCACCTCCCATTATGTATCATCATTAGCTTATCAGATAGATTATTCATCCTTTGTTTTATTGGGATTGGCTTATCCACTTAGAACGATATTCTCCAACTTCATCCAATGGCCTGCAAATGCCATAATCTTATTCTTCTTTATGGCTGAATAATATTCCATCGTGTATATATACCACAGTTTCTTTATCCATTCATCAATTGAAGGACATCTAGGTTGGTTCCACAATCCGGCTATTGTGAATTGAGCATCTATGAACATTGATGTGGCTGCATCACTGTAGTATGCTGACTTTAAGTCCTTTGAGTATAGCCAAGGAGTTGTATATCTGGGTCAAATGGTGGTTCCATTCCAAGTTTTCTAAGGAATCTCCACACTGCTCTCCAGAGTGACTGCACTAATTTGCAGCCCCACCAGAAATGTATGAGTGTACCTTATTTCCCACATCCTTGACAACACCTATTGCTATCCCACTCCTTGGCCTATGCCCAAAGGACTTAAAATCAGCATACTACAGTGATGCAGCCACATCAATGTTCATAGCAGCTCAATTCACGATAGCTAGATTGTGGAGCCAACCTAGACGCCCTTCAATTGACGAATTAATTTTTTTTTTCTAGAGGGAAGATAAAGTTATAGAAAAAAAATTTAATGATGAATGTCACCTGCAGCCACATTCTGTCAAAAATGCTTCCAAGAATGAACAGGTCTGGTGACTCACTCTAGGGAGCCATTTAGCAGAGTTTCAAGACCAGAATGACAGGGCCTGGGAGGCCAACTCCAGGGAGACTCCAGGGAGACTCCAGGTGTAGGTATTGAGCTGGAGTCCAAGACCAAGTGTCCTTTGTTCTGGCAGGTAGAGGGCACCACCTCCACCATCAATTTATTTTGATGACTGAGGGAAATGAAAGTGACATAAAAAGAACCCTTTTAAAGTGGATGATTCAGTAGTACTAAACACACTCCAGGATTGTACAAACACCATTGACCCTGGAGTGTCTTCTGCATCACCCAAGAGGGAGACCTGCCCATGCAAGTAATTTTTCTGATGTCTCTCCCCTCTGGTCCCTGGGAATCAAGAATCTTCTGTGTCTCCATGGATTGCTTGTGGAGCAATTTCATGGAATTTCACAACCTGTGGTATTGTGTGTCCAACTTTTTCACTGGGTATAATGTTTTTGACTTTCACCTATGTTGTAGTATGCATGGATAATCTAGCATTCAGTTTCAAATACTTGTTGGAGAATCCACTTTCAATTATTTTATGTAGGTGCCTTGGAGTGAAATTGCTGGCTGATCGGTCATTGCCCATTTAACTTTTTGGAGGTTGAAATTGTTTTCCTTGGTGACTTCCCCACTGTCCTTCCTGCACTGGATGTACAAAGCTTCCAGTTTTTCCATGTCCTCACCAACCCTGAGTGTTCTTTGTTTTCCTGGCTATGTCCATCTCTGATTGTGTGAAATAGTGCATTTCCACCCCTGGACTAAAGGATGTTGAGCATCTTCTCCTGTGCCCATTGACCAATGTCTCCCTTCTTGGGAGAAGGTCAATCATCACCCATTGTAAATGGGATTGTGTGTCTTTGGGCTGTTTCTGGTTCCAGGCTGCTCAGACCTCATTACTGTTTGGCTGTGAGTTTTGTGGTGAAGAAGCCACAAGCCAAGAACTGTCCAGATCATTTTTGGACAAAACAGAGTTAGGAGGTGAAAGGAGGATGCTCAAGTGAGTCTAGAGAAGGTCTTTCTTTCTTTTTCTTTAGGTACCAGGAATTGAACCCAAAGGTGCTTTACCACTGATCCACATCCCCAGCCCCCCCTTTTTTATTTTGAGACATGGTCTCACTAAGTCTCAGAGGGCCTTACTTAGTTGCTGAGGCTGGCCTTGAACTTGCAATCATCATGCCTAATTCTCCTGCTCACTGGGATTATAGGCTGCACCACTCTGACCTGTGTGTCTATGGAACTTCTAACAGAGAACCTGGGCTAGAGTCACAAGGAAGTTCAGAAGATTTCCCTCTCTCAGCACACTGGAAAGACATGTGCTGCTCTTGTTTGAAAAAAAAAAAAACTCTTATTCTAGCACACCAGCAGTCTCTGTGATGAGCACATTCCCCACCCTTAGCCCTTTTAATCACTTCCAACACTATCTCTCTTGTGGAAACAATGTGTGTTGGTCTTTCTGTGCTATAATTACCCCTCTGATAAAACCATGTATAAAGTCATTCATGACCTGCTGGGTGTCATCTACCTGGTTAATTTATGTACCATGTGCTACATTATTGTTTCATTTTCATTTTAGACTTTGCTTCATCTCTTCTTACAGTCATATGACACAGCACCAGTGGGAGAGACAGTGAATGGGAAATCAGGATTCCAAATTTTTCTCCTTCTTTCATCTTCTCTCTCATCCCATGAGTCAATCACACCAGGAGACCATGAACTTTGGCACCGGGGACACCCCTCAACACTTCCATGCAGTGTGTGTCTCATTCTGTCCTTGGCACCAGAGGGCCCCCTGGAGAACTTGGAGAAGGACCCCTCCTAACTGCCCTTAGGCAACCCACATGGGTTGGGAGACCCCCAGTTCCAATGCTTCTGGGAGGACCATTCCAGGACTCTAGAGTCTGATCAGTTATGCAGAGCCCCTTTGGGGAAAATGGCAGTGTGTAGTGAGAAGGCCTTTGTCTAGGGAACCACAGGCTTGAAGTGAAGATTGAGTGTCCACTGCTTTGTCTCTGGATCCTTCCTGGGCTCAGTTTTTGGACTTTAGAGTGGGGATGAGAGGAGTCCCCACTCGAAGGGTTTCTGTACCATATTGATCACAACCAGGCAGTGGAGGAGAGAGCTACTTAGATGCACCTTTGCCCTAATTTTCAGATGGGGACACCAAGACCAAGGGATATGACTTTACTAGCATGGCCAGGTTCACCAAGCTAGCTGCTCCTGGGGGTGGGGAGCTAGAATTTGCAGTCTGCTTTGCTATTTCTCTCCCTGTGTCCCCATCTCCCATGACACAAAGAGTCATCATGCATGTCTCTTCATGCAAGCAGTAGCTGTGGCAATTAGGGCAAGGGGTCTTGCACATAGAAAACCCATGCTTACCCCTCTCCTTTCTTGACCAGGATGCACCCTGGGCAGGTGCCTCCCCTGGAGACTGCAGTTTAGGAGGGTGAGATGGAATTCCATGAAGGATCTGCCTATCCTTTCCAATGGCTTTCAAATCTTTGGGGATCTGCAAAGCCCCTGAAGAATTTGGCTTTAAGCAGCATTCCCCTTCATTTCTAAATCCAGTGGAAGATTAGGCAAAATGGAATCTGTATGTTTCTGATTCAGTTACAGTTAACTCATCAAAATTTTCTTTTTATGAGGCATTTGATGTCCAGAGAGCTTATTTATTTATATGTTAATGGAGCCAGGTCTCTTGTTGAAATGCTAATTGGGGTCTCACAAGTATGTCTTAAACATTTTTATAAAACTGGGTTTACTCTATATTGTATCCAGGATATTCTCAATTACTTTTCCCTCAATGTTGTTTAAACATGTGACCTACAAAAACTCCATTGCTGTGGTTGCCAAATTAATATTTTTATGTTCAATATTCCAGATTAATTCTGTTTATCTCTTCTTAAGCTTATCCTTGGGGGACATTTTATGACCTAATCCAGCCATTGGTTTAGCCATTCTGATTTGAATATTTTTCTTAAAATAGTCTCCTTTTCTTTATTCTTTTAAAATACCTTTATTTTATTTTTAGTAGTGCTGCAGACTGGACCTAGGACCACACTCATTCTAGGCAAGCACTCTACCACTGAGCCACAACCCCTGCCCCAAGAGTCTCCTTTTCAAAAACATGGTTCTGGACTGGGGAGATAGCTCAGTTGGTAGAGTGCTTGCCTTGCAAGCAAAAGGCCCTGGGTTCAATTCCAAGCACTGCAAAAAAAAAAAAAAAGAAAGAAAAGGTTCTGTTTCAGTTATGAATCTCCTGAAGTCAGGTGTCAGCCTCCCTGGAAGTATAAACTCACTGGCACCATTATGTGTATGTTTGTGTCTCAGGTGTTCCATTTTCTCAGAACTTCAGGATCCCAGGCCATGGTATCAGTTGAAATACATTTATACTATTTCCTCTAATACAGTTTTCCATGCATTGGCCTGATTTAGCAGATCCTGGGTGAGCTGAGGGCAGGCCTCTGACATGGAGGTTAAGTATTCTTGGGTGGGTATTCTTACAATTTTAAAAAAGTGAATGGTCAGTGAATCTAGGGGTCCTGGGTGGCTTTGTTGCCTATAATTGGACTTGCCCAAAGCCTTTTTTTTTCTCTTTTCCTTTGGAACTTATGGAATTAAAAATAAATCAGCTCTGGGGGAAAATTTGGTTAAAGAATTTTTATTTTTAGGTTTCTGCCTTCAACATGTCTTTTTTTTGAAAAGTAAATACAATTTAATTCAACAGGAGAACATAGCAGATTCCCCCATGGATGTACTTTCAAGTGTAAGGCTGATGACAGGGGAAGCTTTATTTCAGTTCAACCACATGGACTGTGGCACCCTGGCACAAAACCAACAGGCCCACCCCCTGTTAGCTCTTGGGAGACCAAGGCCAGATTACAAATGGAGGCCCATGTACCCTATGTGAGGCAATTTAGAAGTTAGAGAATAAGTTGGGAACCATCAATAAGAAGCATAAACAATAAGAAGCATAAATTAGCCTCTTCTTTGGATACAGTCACCTTCATCTTTACCTGGAAGACAAGGTTCTAATTTAGAATTCTTTTTTTTTTTTTTAATGTCCTGGGAATTGAACCCAGGGTCTTGTGCATGCGAGGCAAGCACTCTACCAACTGAGCTATATTGTCACCCTCAAATTTAGAATTCTTAAAATTGAAGGATAATTAATTTAATTCTCTGTTGGATTATGTGGTCTAGGGACAACTCACCTTAGACCAGGCTTGCAGCCTTTCTCTGCCCACCTCTGTCTCCTGACTGTACCAGTGGAGGCCTCTCTTGTGTGCAATCTGATGTATACAAGCTGTCCCTCAGCCCCTGCTTCAGCCTAGGGGGCACATACAGAGGCACATTCTGCCCTCAGTAGGCCCTGGAAGGGTTCTGGGTCCTGACTAGAAATGCATGCTCTAGAAGAAGGGTGTATTATTATGCTAACACCTTTGTAACAAAGCACTACAGAGTGCCTTAAACAACACAAACTCATTGTCTCATAGTTCTGAAGACTAAAATCCAAGGTCAAAGTATTAATAAAAGTTATTCCCGAGAGTTGTGAGGAAAAATCTATTCTGTGCTTCTTCTCTAGCTTCTGGTGGTTTGTCAGTAATCTTTGCATTTCTTTTCTTGTGGACAAATCACCTCCATCTCTGCCTTTATCTTTACGTGACATTTTCCAAGTGTGCATGTCTGTGTTATAATTTACCCTTTTATGGGGATGCCAGTCATATTGAATTGAGATCTCCCCTCATACTGGCCTGACTGTATCTGCAAAGATCCTGTTTCCAAATTAGATCACATTCCAAATAAGTACTAGAGATTAGGGCTTCAAGTGAATTGGGGAATACACAAATCAACTAATAAAAGAGGGTAAGTTTGGGTTGCCAAGGGTGAACTTATCTCCTTGGGCCTTATGACTGTTTCATTGCATAGGGAAAGTTGTGATTGAATGAGGTCCAGAGTGGGGCTTGCTAGAGCCTGGGATCAGTGACAGTGACCCCTCTAAAAGGACCACATTAATAAATTTTTTCATCAGTATCACCGACGTCTTTGACATTGGTTGAACCAACAGTTTAAAGAACAATAGAAAGTAATAGAAAGACAATGATTATTAACATCCTTGGAGTCTTCCCAGTTGGCCAAATTAATTAAGAAAAGACTATGACCATTAACATCCTTGGAGTCTCCTCAGTTGGTCAAATTAATTAAGACTCTTCCCCATCCTCTGAAGAGTCTTTCCAGTATAGTTCATCTCATCAGTTCATTCCCTGTTTAACACTCATTTAATTCACTTAATAAATTATGAGTCACTGCCTAAACTGAAAGGAGGGCTGGTATTCAGCACCATGTTGGAGTGTGGAACTCTTCAACAAAGATGTGTTCGATATCCAGTCCTCTGACTTTTGTTGGTTGCATATTTCATGCATCAGTTTTGATTCTGAATAGTATAATTCTAGTGCTGAGGCCAGTCAGGCCTTTGATATTCTGAATCTGCATTTAAAAAATAATCCATGACAGGAGGAGGGGTATTCAATTCTGTTACTAAAAACAATCTCCTGGGAGCCAAAGAAACACACAGATAATGTTTATTTTCCATGCTAAAAATTGATAGCCTGGTATTTTTAGTCATTCCACAAAATATAATGTCTGGACTCAAATTCAGTGGTGGGTGCCTGACTTTATGGGATCATATGAGACTGGCAGTGTGGGGAGGAGCTGGGGTCAGATGTTAGGGGAAAAAACATTTCTAGGAGAGAAGTTGGGCCTTGCTACCACTTTAAGGTTTCCAACTAATGTGGGTATAGTTCAACTTCAAACATTTTTAGAGCTTAAAAAAACAAAAATGAACCAACCTCAAGGAATTATTGAGAGCATAAAGACCAGCAATTGTTATATTCAGGGCTGTAAAAATGAGTTATGAGTTACTTATTCCCCTCAGATGAGGGCAAAACATGGTCTGGAATCACAGCAAAATTAATTTGTTTGCTTGGGTATAAATTTAATATGACCCACCTGATTTTCTTCTTCTTCTGTAATTTGCCAGAGTTAATTCAGTCCCAAGAGATTGATTTTTTACCACCTTGCTATAAAATCTGATTTGGTTTTATATAGTTCTTTTCCCCCTCACTAATGCCCAGGCTATCTGTATACTTTAAGACAACACCAGGGCTCAAGATCATGCTTTTGCCATGTTTCTTGTGTAGGCTTTCTGGTATTCTAGGGTGTGGGAAAGGAAAGCATGTCTTCAGGGTATTTAAATAGTTTAAGAAATCTTTCCAAGTCAACATGTTCCTCTCTCTCTCTCTTTCTCTCTCTCTCTCTTTTATGCCTTCTATAAAATTCAAGTTTAAGGGATCATTTCTTTACCAGAGCTTGCATGTACTGAGTTACTGTTGGACTTGAGATCAGTAGTGAGTCTTCAAAAGGAATGGAAAGAAACATTAGTGAAAAAGTGCTGAGGGTTGAGTGTCAAACTTAAAAATAAAAATAGAATTCGAGTTATTACTGTGTTGTATGACAAAGTGATTTTCCATGTCTGATTACCCTAAGACCAGAAATAAGAGGGTCAGAGGTCTGTGTCCAAGTCACAGGACTGCACATGGGTTTCAGACTAATGCATCACACAGCAGAGATGTCTAGAAGATGTTTAATGTGAACTTTAGGATGAGAAATGTTGATTTTCCTGTGTTTTGCAGAGGCATATGTCATCCAGTGCTCTGTACGAACATGTCGGGGTGTAGGACACAATGTCTTACCAAGATGTTGTCATTGTGTGTTGTGTTAGGCTGACTGATACATCTCTGCATGCTCTTTCAAGCTGCTTGGAAGTTCACTTGTGACCATGAGTGGGTTTAGTATCAGACTATATTTCTTATATTCAAATCAAGTCTTTGGTTGCATAGACATTCCATTATCCCATATGTTAA